>NW_019103315.1:600000-870351 GCF_001856785.1 Myzus persicae
CAATAAAATACGACGAACTTTCGAACTTAGTGCCATGGTGCTCTACGTCACTACACTAAAATAAAATAATGTTGTACACAACGCTCATCGCGTCCTGTTTAATATACACACTTCACAGCTCACCGCTCAACGTTTGCCGCTTATCGCCCACCGCTTACCGCGCAACGCTTTCCAATGTGCTCGCGGCCTTATAGTCGTAGTAATGTAATATTATTAGTTCCGCTCGGAATTGAAATTTTTTTTTTTGGGAATTCGAACGGCAGAAACACTTGGCGTGAGACAAACACCGTACAGTACGTGTACCTACAGTGACGTCATAACAATAATGGACCGTACGTCCGGTATGCGACGCGGTTACCTGCGCGGCACGTTACGGAGTCTTTGGCACGTGAAGGATGCGGTGTACCCACTACCCGCGCAGTGGGTTATTATACCACGGTTGAGACGTAATCTGTCAGCGGCGGCGTTTCGATATCCGCGATAATACATATTATTAAACTCGCGCGCGATCCGTGCATAATGTCTACGGCGCAAATATTGTAATAATATTATTATTATTAATAATAAGCATCGCACGCACGGGAGTGGTAACAGCGTGGTGTGCATATACCATCGATGCCTTAAAATGTCACGTAACTACCTATATATTATTATTAACGCACGATAAGATGATGATATTATAATACGATGTGATTACATTCGGACGAATAATATATGAGAGAACGCCATCGTAAAATTCATCGCCGTGTCAAACAATAATAATGTGATAGTAATATTTTCTTCGATTATTTCCCACGATGTCGATTTTAATAATACGCGATGCGTGTTATACTCATATTCTGTTCGTCTGTATAGCGAGTTACTTATTTGTATATTATTATTTATTAATCCCGCGTAACTTATTATGTTTTCCAATTTTCCTGATGTTTATAGGTATGGTAGGTAACCAGCGCCGGATAGAAAAGGTATCGGCCTACCAAGTTATACGATTTTAACCGGCTCTAAAAAAATTAACGGCCCACTTTTCAATAAGATAAAGTCGTTATTAGCTATCCATATTTTATGATGACATCATATATCATACTATATAAATTATATTAAGCATGTGACGTAGATAAATAATAAATATATTACTAAGCCATCGCAAATGTTAAGTGGCCCATCGGGTTCAACTCGCCGGCTCTGTCCGGGCCTGTAGGTACCTTGTACTGTACTTTTAAATAAAAACATGAATTTAAGAAAAATAACAGATACTTGTGTAGTTGTGTCAGATATATTATGCACACATTATAGGTAAAAATAAAGATGCACATTAAATTATAATTCTGTGACACGAGTTGACTCGCCCAACGCTGAGTAAGTTATTCACTTTATTGATAAAAATGCAATCAAGTTAAAAAAAGGAGAAAGAAATAAAAAAAAAACTACATAACTTGTTCGATTGAAATATTAAAAAAATAAACATTGCATAGAAATAAACTTATACTGCTCTTAAAAAAGACTCGTTAAGTGTACATTACTTATGAGTAATTGCGGCAAAAGGTTTGATTTGGTCTTCTCAACAATTATGAAATTATTTATAAATGATTAGTAAGTATATCTATTAAAGTCTAACCGTGAATCCCTGTTAATGTTTAACCTCAACGCAGTTCATGATTCGACACCGTCATGGCAATCTGTTTTCTAAATTAAATTGTTCTGCAGTCCCACTTATAATATTATACTATTATTATGTGTATTTTTCCTCGGTAGGTATCATAATATCGTAAACATCGTACATATATTACAGGTAATATACATAGGCACAAATTTAAAAAAGACTAAAATATTGTAAAATATTCTAATCCGCAATATTTTCTACAAATTATGTATTCTTAGCACCAAATATCGCTCAATTTCGAGTAGGGGAGTTTTGGAGGGACTGAGCCCCCTTATTTGCACAAATGCAGATAATGCAACATATTTCACTTACCGTACTAACACTAGGATTATTGTTATTGGTATACCTATTATTATTATTATTGCCATTATCATGCAATTGAATAGGTACTATAAATTATTATTGTCTGACTGGAATCGCTGTGCCATATAAATGCTCATAAACATAAATAAACCATTTCGGTGCACCAGTTATATATTATTATGTAACGAAACCTATCTATAGTAATATTAATATTTTATTTTGACTCGGTAAATATTTTCCGTACGTTTTGTTGGCGCACAATACAATACCTACACATAATTACATACATATAGGTTTGAGTAATAACTTCTGTTGCCTACCTATACGCGCGTGCAGGTTGACGCGATTGTGTGTTTTTTTTTTAATATAGGTAATAATTTGACGCTTT
This sequence comes from Myzus persicae, assembly GCF_001856785.1. Classification (NCBI taxonomy): domain Eukaryota; kingdom Metazoa; phylum Arthropoda; class Insecta; order Hemiptera; family Aphididae; genus Myzus; species Myzus persicae. Next base: position 602,352 of record NW_019103315.1, read on the forward strand.
AATATATTATGTATCTACAGGCTACAATACAATTTAATACAATTATTTAGAGAAAATTTCTAGTTTCATTTCCATTTCTATTTGTTGAGCTTTTATATAACTTTCAACGGTTCTTATGCGAAGTAAAATCTAAATGTTACAGTTTATGTATAATAATTATTGATCGCCGAGTCGCGCTTGATTATAACTTTGCTATATCATAGTATTACGAATTTGAGTTTTGATATCTGTAATACTCTACGATTATTTATCATTATTTACATCGTGACTTTAGCGATCTATTACAATTTCCACAATGTGACTGAGTTTTATCTCGATGATTAACCGTTTTCAATATGCGTAATATAATTCTATCAAGATTGTTTTTGGTGTAATACGTTGAGATAATAAAAATCTCATATCATACATACTGCAGTGTGGTTGGAGCGTTGTTATTTTTTCTTTATGTAAACACGCGCTGCTTAACTTTTACGGAATGATTTTAATAAAAATATTTTAAATAAATACCTTCGACACAGCAGTACAGCACATGCGAATATGCGGCTGACACGCCAGTGCGGAGTATAAAATCTCTAAAGAGACAAAACGTTTTGCTGTGATTTTTAAGTCATCACCGACTGTGTGACACATTATATTAGTTAACCTTTAGTAGCCATATTAGCTAACCTATACCTATGGTGGGTTAAAGGCATGCAGTTTGTAACTTTAAACGAGGGCTTATTATAGTATAATGTGCCTAAATTTAACTACCAGACACTCGGATTTAAACTGCGGTGAGCTTAAATTAGATTCAATTGGAGTGGATTATTGAATGTTATTGTTCGAATGGTGGACAATGTGCTTAATCTTGGAACAGTCGGAACTCTACTCGATTATAATATTATTATAATATAAGCTCATTACCTGCCGACGCTGTTGAAATACGCAAATTGACCGCGGTTGAGTATTATTGACGTGGGCGCATCATCATTAGAGGGAACTGACCATTTCCACAATGGTAATATTATATTGTTGTAATGTCAACGAATTAATACAAACGATCAATTATTATTTAATTATCATCATTGGAAGTGAGCTGTATTGCCGATTACTCGATGTCGAACAGCTAGATTGCGGTATATTATGAGTTCAGGGGAACACACGCCGGTATCTTATACCTATAATTAGACACATCAGGTAGTAAAATCGTAATGATATTATTATATTGTATTCACTATAAAATTACAATAAAACCTAACAATAAAAAACCATAGTAAGCTACTCGATATTTTTCCTATACAAGGAAAACCTATGAATCATAAATAATATGTTTTTGTTTATAAGTAACCATGACTACTAAAAAATTAACAAAAATCGTTCAAAAACAAAAAATCGCCCAAAAACATATTTATATTTCAAAAAAAAATATTCTGTTAAAAATGTTTCAATATTATTCATATTTTTACACTTGGGCCCTATAATTTTAATCCTTTATAATATAGTCCCTCAAAATTATTGGAACTCCCTATAATTTAACATATTATCCAGGATGTGCAGTAAAATATACAACTTACAATTGAAAAATAGTGAGAGCATAATGTAATAAGATAAAAATGTTCAATATTTCGAGATATCTACGGCGGTAAATGAAGATTTGTGTGCACCAATAATTTTTATTTTCATTAATATTTGTATATTCTTCAGGTACCTATAAGATACACGCGATCGCTATAATAACTAACTATAATACTGTGCACCTCGAAGAGCCTGAATTATTTTTAGGTCCAGTGAATCAATAGAAATGGCTAAAGATCAAAATAAATCTATTTTTTCCTAGCACAGCCGTCACTGCTTGTTTAATTGCATTTTTATCATACGCGCATTCGTCTATGCAGCTTATGTTTACAGTCGCATAAATGCATAATATATTGTATTATTTTCAATTTTTTCGGTATTTATTTTCGTTGTTGATCGGTAGTTAAACCATTTGCGAAGTCATTGAGGCAAAAACGATTATTTTACAACTGGTCAAATAATTAAACTACTATGATGGGTATTATGTGCATGTTTTAATGTGTATGGTTTGAAAGTACCAGTGGGATCTATGTGTTTTTTAAAATGAGTATTCATTAATTTTTTTAATTGGTTGAATAAAAATATAACTAGTTTTTAGTAGGAGGAATAATAGTTTAAATATGCCAACATGGTCTCTATTGTGGTAATACATTATGACGTATCTAGGTACAAAATATAATTTTGTTAATTTTAAGCCATGAGTTTGGCTGTTCAGTTTTTTCCTGGTAACAATTATACGAGTGCGTAATATTTATAAGAAATTTCATCTTAATAATTTCGTTTATAGTACGAATTACAATGACCAAACAGATTTTTTAATAAATTGTCTTCTAACGCTATTAACGCGGAAAAAAATTACAATGACAAAAATATGTTTTCAGTAATGTTGTACTCCTTTTTTTCTTTCATTCTTTCTTTCTTTTTTCTTTCTTTTTTTATTCTTTTATATTCATTAACTATTATAAAATAAGTACTATTTTATCGTCGATTCGAAGGTTACTAAATAATACGAAGGCACGATGGATCTTTTAACACGAACCTGTGTATTGTTTACATTATAATATTCTATATAACGTTAATCGCGTAACCTCTTTGGCCTTCACTTGTCCCATGATATCTAATTATAATGCATTGTTAAATAAAATATTAATACCACGAGACCTATTAATTATCATCATAGGTAAGTCAGCTCTGCGCATTTGTTTACCGGGCCAATCATTCATATAACAATATTATACACATGTGAATGAAACCAAAACGTATTAGTTTTAATTACAACAAAATTACCGTATAATGATTGACTTACAGGGAAATGTAAGAACTATTTTGAGAAGTAGTCAAAAAATAAAATCATGAATAATAAAGTTCAACAATCTTAACACGCTGCACCGTGAAATTGTGCTGTTTTTTTTTATAAAAATCCCGTGGTTTTCAAAAAATATAAATTAAAATAATAATGGTATACACCATTACAATAATGAGCCATAGTACGTATACACTATACATCATATTATTATGGTACGTCTTAATAATGTTGTATCATGTTTTCCTGAGTCGACTCGTGACGAAATGAGAGGTAGATATAAAAAATAATATCATGACGGTGTTCCGAATGAGACGGGCTAACAGACGTGAGAGATTATTGACGTTATTTTAACATCGTAATAATATGAAATATATTATTTTGTTCATTAATACGCCGCACGTCATCGTGTACATTTTTTTTTTAAATTTAAACGACAAATGACTATCAATATACAAAATATACAAGATGATTCAATAAGCACGCCTAATGCATGGGGCCCCCATGTGTCCTTTATTTATACATTTATTCAAATTAATTTTTATGCGTTTTAAGGTCATATTTTCAATTATTTAGAATATTTTAGTTATTTTATATGATCTAACGATTTTGGGTAGTCACGATGGTTATAGCCTATAGGTTAGGTTAAGTAAACCTATTATCATAGAGTACTATTCTTAATACACAACGTTAAGTAAATGAAAAATAATAATCATTTTGAATTTCGGCTTATAAACATAATCATTTTCAAAAATGTTACAAATTTTATGAAATTCAATTAAATATTCAACTACCTATATTCTACCCTGATTATTATACATTTTCATTCCATACATTTTTGTAGAGGTGTAGAGTTACTATACCGAGTGTTCACTGCGATCGAACTTATTTTTGAATTTGTCCACGGCTATAATAGTATTACCCATATTATAGTAATACAATATTTATGTTTTATATATAAATATAATAGCTGCGATCAACTTAATAACTTAAATTATAAATATTAACAATTTCCTGGGAGTTCGGAGGTTATTAAAATAATTATGGGGTTAGCTTGCCCCAAGCATTTATCTATACTTAAACCCGTAACTGCATATTTTACAACTGTATCACCGGTATATACTAAACTGGCACTGACGCAGTTGAAGTGAACAGATTTTATTAGGTCCTCGTGTGCAATTTTGTATGATTAACACTACTCGGTGTGAAACAGTGGCGGTGCACAGATTAATCGCACGTTTTGCGATTAAAGTTTTGTCGTGTCGTACTCGCTCGTCTGGAGCTGATGATAATAATAACATTATTATAATACTTATTGGTATTCAACACGACAAGGAGCGCGTGACGCTCATCCGGCGTGATCAATTTGAATACCGTTTAGTGACAAAGAGATTGCAGTCGACGATTATGATTATTATTATTTGTTCTGCGCGAACTGTCGTTGAACGGTGTAGTGCACTTTTCATGCCTAAGTATTATAATGCGAATGCACTACATAATTTTTCAATATTAACATTATATGACGATTTTATAAGTACGATTAATATATTATGAATATTGATGACGAGAATTGTATTACAATAGTATGTTTGGGACAATAACAACTCAAAATCATATTATATTGATTTGATATTTCGATTTTGTAACGTATACATGTTTGTGATATTGCGATAAGTGGTAAGATGACTGTAACTTCATATTCGATGGAGTTAAATTAATTGAATTGATATTGTTTAACTATTGTGTTATAAAAAAATTATGACACATGACGTATTGTGTTTTCACACCGTATAACGTCTGATTAAAGTATTGCATGTACATTAATTCAATACCCGTTCAGTGATGAGCATGTTGTGATTGGCGATTAAACATTGTAAAAATAACTTTGTGTACAATTTAAAAAGAAATAATTAACGCTAAACCCATCTGTGGTAAAGTTTTGATGACGAAAGAATTGCTTTTTATTTCGGAAATAAGTATTGTTTCCCTAACATTATATTCGTTTCAAAAACAGTGAAAGTTTACACTAGCTGTTCAGTACATATATTCGATTGCATGTTGACAATACTAGGTTTATGTTTACGGTTTATATATGATTGGTTTAGTTTTGTGTGAGTTTCGGATACGTAGGTACAAATACCTTCGAAAGTGGATTTTCACAGATTACACAAGGAACGCACTACACAGGATATATATGACGTAGCTACCCATTTCAGCATTTGAATATAGGACTATAATACAACACCATCGATGTTGGCCCCACACACTTACTCTTTCAATGCGCATTATTCGTATTTATAATATAATATAGTGATGTTCGAAATGTATTAGAGAATAATAGAGGTCGATCTAACTTTTTACAAAACTACACGAAATAAAAAGCGAATAATACATGAATCGATTGGTCACTACTCGCTAATAAATTTGAACATTAATTTTCAGCTAATGCGAAGGAAAATTTGGAAATTGACACCTCGTCGGAGGAGGTAGTTCAGAAGCAGGAGTCTGAACAACAACAAATGAAGGGAACGGACACTTCGGTTCTACAAACGGACGTGACCGAATCATCTCCGGATGTGCAGCAGTCCAGTCAAGCGGAAGAAGTGACGGTTGGATCAGAAATTCCAGTGGTCGGAACCGACTCGGTCTTACCGGAAGTCTCAAACAAGAAGTCTGAATCCGACGTTCCCACAACGGCCATCTACGTTGAACAAACGGACAGCGTAGCCGGAACAAACTCGCCCAACTCCGACGCCAAACCTAACCCCTCTGTTCCCGTCCAAGGCCAAAAGCCCAAACCATACTACACAGGCGAGGTGCAAACAGTGAAAGTAGGACCCAATATGCCGTTCTTTTTGGAATTTTTCCAGCCTTTCCAGTCTTTCCAGCCTTTCCAGCCGTTCCAGCCTTTCATGTCCAAACACCCGGAACAACCGTTTAGACACCAACCGATACCGTTCGGCGCCCCCTTCGATCCATTCGCAAATCCCATGAACGCCCAACCTTTCAACCAGATGGTTGAAGCGTACACCAACGAGTTCAGAAGTACGTGCCACCAGTAAATTGTATTTTTTATCATCTAAAAATGATTTAATAATACAAAGTTATGCTATTTAAAATCACGATAACACTAGAATAATAGTAACAACATATGATGAAATTTTATTTTATTTTAATATTAGGAATGTCTCTAGTGCATGAATACTGGACAACGAATTATTATCACTATAATATGTTGGCGCCAAGTTAGTAAATAAAATTATCAGATACTGATGATAACACACCCAAGTGGCCAAGTATAATAATATTAATTTTAAAAACAAGTTTCTAGAAAAACATCAAAAAAACTAATATATATTTTATTTTCGTTCAATAGGCTCAAAATATAAATACGATATTATAAACCTGAGTTTAAAACGAAAACCATCCACTTTTTGCCCATTGTAGCTCATCCTAAACACCCCCGTAGCGTGTACTTGGCGCCTTTATTGATGATGATAATAATAATAATGATAATAACAATGCCTTGTTAACACAAACATTAACATTATATTATATAAAGGCTGTTTAATATCGCCACATTGTTAACACCATTTCCATGATAACCATTAAATCGTTCGCTTAACAAATACTAACCAACATTAACCGCTTCGTTCACAGCGCCCGGAATCGTAATATTAAAACCGAAAAGAAACGTCCGAGTTAATACAACTGCAATGCCACCCATTCCGTTGCTAATGAACATCATGCTTAACGCTTTTCGGCATCACGAGCCGTCAGGTAAATGTTGCATGACGTATTTTATTATATTTTAATAATATAGGTAAGTAAAGCGAGTGATTATTAATTTTTTTTATCGACGCTAACAGTAATTAATCGGTATCAGTTGTAGATGAATAATGTGTTTTTGAAAACAGAATGTTTAGTAATTATTAATGTCAGACACGTCATTTTTGGAAAACAAAACTATTAAATATATTTTGTTTTAAAACACTTTTTGTGGTAATGACTTAAAATAATGTAAAATTGTTATTAAAAAAACATACATTCAACTATAAAATGACTATACTGATGAAAGAATCACTTGGAAACAATAAATATTATTAGTCGATACCTAATAAGTAATAACGTTTAGCTGTTAGCTCTATAGCTGCGTTAAATTTGCAACTTGTATTTATTATTTTAACGATAATGCGTATTATATATTATTTTCATTACGACGACTATAATATGGTCTGTGCTAAAATATACTAAAGCATAAATAATAATAATAACAATAACAATAACTTATGTTACATTATTTTAAGTATTTTTGTTTTTAAATTTAAATTATAGGCATGTTGGAATCTTTCGACAAAATGGGCTTGCCACCATTGGAAAGTGTGGGTGTTGCGCAAGAAGGCTCAAACAAGCCCGTGAGGAAGACTACTTCCAAGACCGAGGTAATGGATCCAATACACTCCTTGAAAATAATTGTTTGTTTTTGCACTATTTAAATCAGTCGAAATTGAAATGTAATATATAGACATCACTACATCAGGTAGCAGCACTAATTTGCCAAAATCGCTATATTCAACTGTAAATAATAATGAAGGAAAAAATGTTATGAACAGTTTAGAATTCATGGCAGCAGAAAACTCATACATAATTATTACCATTCTATTTTAAATTCAATTCGAACTCAAAATACATTTTTCGGAGGTACTTCTTGAGATTTTCATGATTGACGACTCATGATTTTATCTTTTTACATATTATAATATTTTACATTATTTTATATGTATTGACTAGTCAACATTCATAACTCATAATAATATTATACTCACATGTATTAACAGTAGATACAACTATTTCGCTGTAAAATTAAATCTTATAAAATCGATTTTTAAAATGGCCTACTCTCTGAAACAGCATAGAGAATGATATTACGGAATATTTGTACAAATTGCTCGAAAGACTTAAAAACCAAAGTACGAATTTTTTATTAAATAAATGTTGCGAGTAAAAAAAAGGGAAGCTTAAAAAATTCATTTTTACTGCTAATTTTCATTTGATTCTGTGCACGTTTCTGCATTTACAAGTCTTTACGTGATGTTCATTTCTATAGTAAATCAGTTATGTTTTATGCGCATATCTAACGCTTTATATTTTCTGTATTAAATTATAGAGCTGTATTATAAATTTCAACGCGCGTTGTCCTTATTAAAGTTAGGTACTGAATTACTGCAGTGCAGGAGATTTCAGCAGGTTTTCGCGGTGCTAACGACCAATTTATTTTATACGATCGACTACAAAATTATATTATAATATACGCACTCCACATAGGTACTTGGTACCAGGTACTTTACCTACTGTGAGTTACTCGAACACGTATTACGTCTTAAACGTGTCTAACATTTTTTAATATCGAAATCCCCCGTCTAAAAATGCATATGTATGCAACGTTTGCATATTCTTGTATTACCTATAACTATCGGAATTCAAACATTTGCTAACGTATTATATTTATTCGTATTAATAACTCAACCGTAATTGTCACGCATTTCACGTATTTTACCCGTTGGGTGTTACTACATTAAAAAACGTAAAATAGAGAATTCGTTAGAGTTTTGAATCTGCAGTGATGGACAACACTCCCAAAGCTTTTGTACCAAGAGACTCGATAAAACTTATTCACTCGTGCCATTTTGAAGAGGGTATCTAAAACAAAATGCGCTGTTTACTTTACTTTATAAACACTGCTTTTCAAACTTAATATTATACGTTGTTGTGGATTTGGGTACATTAATTATGTCAATTTCGTTTGTTATTGCGCATATACGTATATAGATCATTGACGGACACAGAGTACAAATAAACGAAACCACGGTTAGCGACGGAGACGAAAATCACAAGAGTTTCTACCATTTTAAAGAGATTCAAGTGCTGCCCGAAGAGATGAACAAAAAAATGTCAAACGAAAAACTGATATCAATATCCAACGACGATTCAGAGACGCAAAAAGTGGAGACGAACGAAATCAAACCCGTCCCGTCCGTTACAATGCAGAATTTCGACGACCGGAAGAACTTTGTAAAAAAGGTAGAATAACGAGATAGCAGCGGCTTCTTGTACACATAATATTAATATCAGCTATTATAATATAATATAGTATTTTAATAACCTAAAGACCAGTTCGTCGCGACGACGGATTGAATTAATATATACCTAACGCTTGTGTAAGTTATTTTCCCAAGTATCATCATTAACAACCCTAATATTATAATAATATACTGTTTAAATATACCTAATATTTAATTTTATCAAAAAACCGATTGCGTATAAAGTACCGTTAACAATATGATGATAATAAAAATCTTTTCCTCTCAACTCGATGGTAAAAATATCCGTGCAATTATTAATTATTAGCTATTGTTATTACTTATTATCATCGTCGATATCGGAATAGCGGAATATTAAAATTTAATTAGTTGTTTAATATTTATTATAAAAATCAAAATGTAACAAAGACCATACAATCAAAATATATTATTATACCTACATAATATTACATAACTATATATAATACATTTATAATATTTTATATTAAAAACATTTGATTGGAATAAACCATTTGCCATAATAATTTCGAATATAGTGTTGTATTTTTTTAATCATTATTTTTTTGTAAGACAAAATATTATAACTTTATCAAAAGTCTCGCGATACCTGTTATAGTCTGTGTAGAGATTATTTTTATAAAGAAAAATTAGTTTTGTATTTCATTTTAAAGCATTAGTTCTTATTATAAAACATATTCTTATTATATTTATTTTGACTTGTGTGAATAAAACCTTTTAGGATTTACCGCCTTGAACGACTCGAGTTTTTATTTGCCACGTCGTTTCAAAGTGTTGTTAAATGCATAAATATAATTCAGCGTGTATATAATAATTTGCTGCTTTTTATTTTGATCGGTTCAAATGTATTTTAGATAGTCGTAAATAGCCGAGTCGGTGTTTGTAATAATATTTATACTTAATTATTGTATTTATTTCGTTTTCCGTATATCATTATAGGTATTCAGTAATTATGATTATGGCAGGTTGTATGTTTTGTAATTTGTTTTGCTTTTTGCGATGTAAATTTTGATAATATTGCAGCGTAGTGCTGTACATTTGTGTACTCCCACCGCAAATAGGAATTTGGGAATTCATTTTACCGCTTCAGATCAATATAATGTATTATTTAATGGTCAAACAGCTTTATTGTGGTTTTGTGATTACACCGTTCACCATATACGATTTAAACCATGCACGTGGATAGAGATCTAATATTATTATAATATCATTGTGACCAAATCTGTTTGGTACGAAAAATGCAGGCGAAATGGTGCTTTGTTAAAACAAGAGTTTGGAATACAGAAAATACCAAAGAGAACAGTATCGGAGTCACAGAATAAAAATATATTGTAAATAAAATAATGGTTGGTTTTGAGCGGTTTCTCCTGGGCCATCGATCGGAATGGCTGCCAAACACAGGTACGTATCAGTTTTATTTTTTTTAGTCTTTTGGACCGATCGCACGGCTTAATCAGTTGTATTATTATGTTTATACATGTTATTTATATGCCTCTCTGCAATCTTGCCTATCCGCTTTTCGGAATCAAATTGGCGTAAACGCTGTACATAAAGAACATTCACCGAAGGCTTTAAAACCCACGTAGTATTAGTATATAGATAAAAATTATGAAAACTGTATTGTAGTATTTAGACAATATAGGTAGTCAATCACCAAGTTCAAAGTAACTCACATTCCAGGTTTATAAAATTAGTTTCAGTATTATATATTATATATAATATTATTATATTGTTAAATATTAATAACAGGTACTTTGTAAGTTGTAATTATTAATGAAAACTAGTTATATTAGAATATATATTACAATAACTATTATCAGATGTACTTCGTTATTTTGAATAATTACACCAATATTATTTTGGTCAATAGTCATGTATACTGTAGCCACTTCGCATTAAATTAATTATCACTAACTCGCAGATTTACGCATTAACATAATAATATAGATACCTAATCGAATTAACAATCGTAAATCGTAATATTATATAATATTATACCTATTAATGTTAAGTACGTACGTATTGTTTGTGAGCGACCACGTCACGTATATTAAAATAATACTGTCAAAATCCTCCGATGATCACACCTCTTATTTTTTTTTCTCTCGCAGACACCCGCCGGTCCTCTAGACGATCACTTCCAGACTGCCGCGGCCAGTTACTACGCTCCTTACGCTCCGCTGTACGGATCGCGTCAACAACCGGCCGGCCTTTTGCAGCAGAAGCAGTACCACGGATCATATCACACGCCGAACCAGGGCTTTTACCCGGCACCAAACCAAGGTTATTATCCGCCACCGAACCAAGGTTATTACCCGGCACCGAACCAAGGTTATTACCCGGTACCTAACCAAGGCTTTTACCCGGCACCGAACCAAGTGCCGTATCCGCCCCAGAATCACGGATCTCGTCCGTCTCAACCGCCAATCAGCTTGCACGGTGACACTTTGGTCAACGAGCTGGTCGCGGCCCAACAGCAATCTTCGGGCGGTACAGTGTTACCGCCCGACGTGGAATTTGTAGACGTGAATGGCAAACCACAACCCAGTGGCCAGTATCATCAATACAACAGCCACAACAGCCACAACAACAACAACATCATCATCAACGACAAGGGTAATCGTGGTCATGAAAAGTTGGCCGGTCGTAAGTACTGACGGCGTCCAATCGAAACCCTAACGAATTATGTATACTAATAGTTTATGTAGTCAACAGTCGTCTCTGCGGCAGGTAAATACCAGGCCAGCTGTATCGAACCGTTTTATTGCTAATATATGAAATATTTTAATCGGTACCTTTATATCATAAGTGTAACATAATGTGTATAGACGTCCGCGTCAAGTGTATTCCGTATCCGAAGTCATTGTCATTATCCTGTCGTTTAATATCTATTTATTAAGAATATTGTTTTTGATTTTTTGTATATATATAAATATAATATCCTTTATTATAAGTACTTACTTAATATATTATAATGTTACTGTTTTTACGTGTCCACCTGCTAAAGAGACTACTCTCCGTCGAGCGTCGTTGAGGTCGCTCCTCTCTCTCTCTCTCTCTCTCTCTCTCTCTCATTTATAATATCTGTGTACTGGCGGCTTATTATTCCAACGCATAAATAATATTTAATAAATAATCGCATCGCCCTTGCCCTCGCAATACTCACATTTAATTCATGAATACATTATTTTCACGAATAAACAAAAATTTGCTCCAAACGGATTTCAAAAATTGAAAATATACCTATATAAATACTGTTATATTAAAAAAATAATTTTAATCAATACTGTTCTTGCTCTACACGCCATTTACTGACAGGTTTATCAAAAAGTATGATTTTGCTATGTTCAATCGAGATTTATCTAATGTTTAGTATTGATTTTAATTCATATAATTTATTAATTATTAACTATAAATTGTTATGTGATTATTAATAATCACAGTACACCTAATATGTATATTATGTTTCTACAATAAACCGTAAAGATACCAAAGGTAAAATGTAATTGTCTATTATTTTTATTTGTCCTTATTTGTTTGCTATTTATTTATATTAAGAATTGTTAAATAAATTAGCTCATTATACATTGTCTAATTAAAAATTATATTGTTAACGTTCAATTTCAAATGTATGCATTCAATTTGCGTAGTTAGAATGATAATAATATAAACCACACCTCTGTTTTGGTGCTTATTAGGTGATTGCCGATTGGACTCTGATGATAGTTAAATTCTAATTAGCTACTCTTACATAAATTAATATCTAAAATGATGCGAGGAAACTTTTATGAAAATATAAATATTAAAACCAATTTAAAAGTTAATATTATATTTAGACAAACTTATGTACGAGATAAATGGTAAGTATAAAAAAAATATTATTTTGTAGATTCATTATACAAATATTAACGATGGACTGTTTAGTAAATTAGTAAATCACAGCATTGACAGTTCGTATTATTATTTACTTTTAGGGTCATAATTTCGTATGCGTCATGTAACTTTAAGAGTCAAAACTACGAATCACTTAACACTGATAAGATATTATTAGGTCTGTAAGTAAATTGGATGCATTTTAATGATTTTTACCCATGTCAAATCAGTGTAGTATATTAGTGTATACGATGGTTTTAAATAATATACGATCATACCGACTGTAAACTTAAAATTGTTATTCCGTCAAACAGCGCTTGGTACACAGCAACGTATTCTAACAAACTGTTTACGAAAATCCTGATAATTCTGGCAACACTTGTTGACTTATTGATAGGCAGATTTTGTTTAATTATACCAGTCTCATATTGCAAATATAATATTACATATACAAAAATGACGAGTAGGGAGGTAGGGAAATGTGATGATATACAAATTGCGTTCGACACAATATTTTAGTATTATATACTACTAAATAATATTCATTATGCATCACAGTAAGACTATTGCAGTAGAGTATACTTACCACTATTTATTAATAAAATACAACAAATTATGTTTTTTAAACGAATGTATTTTTTAAATATTCACTATTAAGCAATAATAGCTAAATATTGACTCATATACTGCAACTATAATAGTAAAGCAAAAGACACACTTGTTTTTTTTCATAACAGTTAGTACTTATATTATTCCAATACCGAACAATAATATTACAAGTATAATTGACTGTATTCAGTATTGTTAACGAAAAATCAACCTCACTACACACACACGCACCCATCGTTGAAAATACTGTGGTTTCAGAAAATATTAGACCGAGTACATTGGTAGCCATTACCTACCTATAGTGTTACTGAATTATAACAAACGTTTTATGTTGAAAATATAATAATCGCGGTAAATAACGCAGTAAAAATATGGTACCTTTGTACGATATTATTTTATACAGCCATTTGGGGAGAAAAAAAAGCTCGCAATTATAAGTTTAAATAAGTCAGTGTACACAACTGTAATATTATTAAGGAAGCATACCTTTCGGCAGTCATGGGTTAAGCGCAATGGTTCGAACCATGTATCATTACATCCGCTCGAAACTCAAGTTGAACTTTGATCATTTATTATTTTTTATTCGTGTTTCTCTTATACAGGGTGGTGGCCGGGTGGCTGTTTCTCAGCGTAATGATATTGCAACAAACTTATTGGAACTAAATAATATAAATATTGAACACGGTAGAAAGCCGTTGCAATATTATTCGATCTGAGTTTATTCGTCAGATATTCTTCAGAGACATTTTTAAAAGGTTAAACCCCTGGGGGCTTACGGACCAACCCACACATACATCGTGTCAAAATAAAAATGTAGTAAATAATAAGATAATAAGTTTGATATTTTGAAATAAAATATTATTTTATCTTTATATTATTGAATGTATTTTAAGGGTTAAAACATACATTGTACCCACGCAGTAAAATATGAGTTATATTAACATTTAAGAAAAATAAAAAAATAAAAAAATAAAAGGTCATGTTGCAGGTTTCTTAATAATCTAATAATATGATATGGATATGGTATCTCTAAATATGTATAAGGTTAGTCATCTAATCAATATTCATATTCTTATTAGTTATTATACATATTATTTGTTAAAAAATCATTGATCGACATTTGATCTGTCAGAATTCATATTTTGAATCATAAGACTAGTATTTTTTAAATCACAATAGATAAAAATATAAAATTTACATGTGCATTACTATTTAATAACAATAATAATATTTATTGATAGTAGAAGAAATGTGTACAAAGTATGATGGATGACATACACTGAGGTAATACCTCTTATCGTAGACCAAGATTTAGTTCTATAATTTCTAAATTATGTTTAGTATGTTATATAATATATATTAAGTATATATAATAGTATTTGTGTTTAATTAGTTTATCAATACATCAATACAGGCTTTATTGAAAAGTGGAGACAATCGTCCAATTATAGCCAGTAAATGTGTTAATATAGAGTACCTTTATTATTTTATACATATTAACTATATCGTTGTCTTTATAATATTATTTTAATTGTTTACTCTTTTGAGGTTCGTCAATTGTCGGAATAAAGTAGTATTATTTTGTACAACACAAAATAATAATGTGTAATTTGTATTAACCTACTTATAACTGTTCTGTCTTCAATTATGTATTGAATCTAATGCCTATAGGCATTATAAGAAGCTCGCTGCACTGGGTAAGCACATGGACCACTCTTTTTCTCTACAAAGATTTCTGTTGACTCAGTTTCATTTCAACTAAAAATCATGTGCAATTTCTTGCAGTATTGTCAATGTAAAACCCATTTTGTTGCCATGGTTTTTATCATTGTTTCCGGTGTTGTTCTGCATTTTTAAAAATGTAATGTTCGGTTATCCTTATCACAAACAGGTGGGGCAACAAAAATAATAAATGGAAGAACAATTTTTTTTTACGATCT
Organism: Myzus persicae; assembly: GCF_001856785.1. Lineage (NCBI taxonomy): Eukaryota > Metazoa > Arthropoda > Insecta > Hemiptera > Aphididae > Myzus > Myzus persicae. The sequence goes on from NW_019103315.1 coordinate 617,750, forward strand.
ATATTATAATATATTAGATCATACAACTGATAACCTACTAGTTATTAATAAGTAATAACTCTACAAACTACTCGTATATACTATATAGGTAGGTTAGGTTAGGTTAGGTTAGAAAAAACACTGTCAACCGTCATGCCAGCTGTCAATGCTCATCACTTATCAAGCGCCAGTCAGCATTTTACCTTCAATAATATGGTCGTCTCACGTTTTATTTACCTACTTTTTATTATTTTCGTAGGAAGGTAATTATTTGGTCATGTGTAACTTGCCAATAAAAATGTAATCAAGATGAAACTTCACTGTGACTGTACCCGGCGTGATCTGTACGTGATCGACGAAGAAGTGTTTAATAATATACGCACAGAAATAATACCTAGTGAGTAAAGTTTTAGCAACTCTAATTCAGCGAACGTTATTAATTATGAAACGAGTTTGTCTGACGCACAAATGCTTCTCGGAGACAAGTAAGGAAAAACGTTTACCAACATAATATCGTTCACAATAATATATTCGATTATGAATAATTAACTACGTTTCTGCAATATATTACATTATGTTTACACTTACAAAAATATTAGATAACGTTACTTAAAATAATAATAACAATAATATGTCTGACAATGCGTATTATCATGAAGTATGACATCGAATTATCGTAATGTATACCTAATTAAGTATAATTTTGTTTCCAAGATATTTTCAAATAACTTACACCAAAATGTGTTAAGTAGATATGCAATATAATATATTATATTTTCTTAGCCAATATCATTGTAAATTGTTATGTAAATTGTAACTATACAATACATTTTTATGAAATATATGATAGTTTATAGTAGAACCATAGATATATATATGTATATAAATATATTTATATATGTCTATGAGTAAAACTATGTTTGCACACATGTTTGTGTTTATGTTTTTAAAAATGTGATTATCAACCATGTCGTATTTATATTGCACATTTGTATATAAATAGTGTAAACGCATCACATTTAAATAATACATTTAATTATTTTAAAAACTATTATTTCAATCAAGTCGTCTCTAGAAATTAACACACACACACGAATCATAATACGCACATACATAATACATAATTAATTATAAAAATATAATTTTTATATTCCCATATAGACAGTTATTACTACAAATTGAGATTAAAGATTATTTTCGATAAAGGTTTAAACTCACATTTATGACATATTATCATCATTTGATATTTTAAGTAAGCGTTACTCGTACAAGCACTATAGTTACATACAAGGTGGATATATATATATATATATATCCACCTTGTTTACATATTATTATTTATGTGGACCATAGATGCATTATAAATTATGATAATAGTTAAAGATTTCCGTTGCCATGTGGTTAGCAACACAATTGTTTAATACTTAAAATATTGATTCGACATCATAGTGATATTTTGTTTCTAATTATTATAATTTAGAATAGATGAGTTTCAATTAGCATTACGACATGATTCATCCTGCAGGATGGTTTTGAAATTGAAAGAACGGAGGTGACACAATATATATCTGTAAGCTTTAAATAAATGAAATACCAAGTCCCTCTGTTAGCTTAGACATAAACATAGACTTAAATCTGGTTAAAAATCTGGTGGGGTCTAGAAATATCAAGGTATATATTAATATATGTAATTTATTATACTTAAGTGGTTGAGTTGGAAAATATTTGTGAAGCTTTGTGCGTTTTTTGTAGGACTAAGCTCCTCTGAGCCACCCACCACTCCTATTTACACCATATCGAAAAACGAATTAAACTCAAGCATAGTATAAATGTTAAGACGTGTGCGAATGTATGTTGCGTCGAGAATGGTAAGTCATAAGCAACTTTTTATTTACATACGCACCTATGTTTATAATATTTGTATCAAATTTAATTATTCATAAGAGTAAGAACTACCAAATCTATTACTACTGAACAATTATAGTCTAACGTCAAGTATTTGCAGCAATAGGTACTCATTGCGTTATTTCGTTATTTCAACTATCAATGTTATATTGTCGGTCGGTTTTAATGCATTATAATATTATATTATAACTTTAATGGGTGATAAACTGATAACGAAATTAATAGAAGTGTATATGTTTATGAACAATTATTTCACCGAAAAGAATTGAGGTAAATATACATTAAATAAAAAAAAATATGAAAAAATAAACTATCAACTTTGTGTAGAAATTCAAATTATCGCAAAGCAAAATTTTACATTGATAGTATATGACGTATGCGAATAGTAATCAAAGGAATACTCGATGGACCACACTGTTATGTCCGAGAATAATCTTGACTATTTCAAATACTTTGTTAGGTTTCAAATTTTTCCGCATCAATATTTTATAATTTATTTTAATTATTACCTAATATTATATAATTTTCTGGATATGCAATTATAATTACACACTTAGATGCTCGGGTTTATGTAAGTAATTTAACCCATGACGGAGACAATTTCTGAGGATCTGTAATTTGGCTACACTTGACCAGTGGCGATGTAAATTTTTTTTGAAATGGGACCTGTAGCTGGTTTGCTCTGATGAAAATGGACATAGGCACTTAAAAGAAGTGAGAATATAGTAATTATGAGTGAATCAATTTTAATTTATCTAAAGACAAATATTATATATGTATACATATTACATATAGTATATGGATACTAAGTGTTTTTTCCGACGTTTTCCGGGTCAAAGATTTAAATTTTTAATAAATATATTTATAAAAAATGTAAAACAAGTGTGAATTATTGCGAGTAAGAGTGCAGTTTACCAATAGTAGTTGACAAAATAAGGTATAAGCATCCCTCAGGTCTCAAGGAATCTATTAATATAACTTTTATTGAAAACAGTATAATATCATTGGAATCTATTAACTTCGGTAAAACCAATACCTATTTTTAGCTGTGTAACCTAACTCGGGCCGCACATAGCACTTAGAGTGGTGATATTGCTGCAGGCAGAGGCGCCTTTCCGGCGAAAACAGTTGCAGTTATACTCCTACATTAATACAGGTATGCAGAGTTTTCTCGTTTTTCTATATTAGCTTTACGAGAAAACACATCGGCCCATACTGTAAATATAATAACAATAATAATAATAATATACTGTCATGACGAGCTGTGTAGTTTAACCGAATTCACGAGCGGAGTTGTGATTTTTTTCTCTCTTGAAACGTCTCCAAAACCTTATTAGTATGGATTGGTTTACTCTCTCTCGTAAGTCGTCGGAATAAACATTTGCGGAATAGCAGAATAGGCGAATCGGCCGCCGCGATTTTGAATTGAAGTCACGTGCCGCAAAAGACAACTCGACAGACTTAATGTTATATTATTACATTATATACATGTATTCTCTCAGGGCAATAATCCAGTTCGGCTAACAGAAAAACTATCATACTGCCGCCGTCATCGTCTGTGTGTTTAAGCCAACACACTGTCACGTCATCGTTGGACAGGTACACCACGAGTTGTACGATAGCACAAATTACTCTACTAGTGCCTATAGAGTTTTTTTTTTTGTTGTTGTTTTAAATAATATCGCGTCGAAGAATTAACGTTTGTTTAGTAGAAAATGTTGTCAAATTGTATTTAGACACCGCCCCGGTGTGACTACTGCAACGAGTGGAAATATAATCAACTCTAACGAGTTACCCAGCTGTCCAAACCTGCTTCAATGTGCGATGAGTATACCTAATGAAGGTCGGTCTATTAAACTGACGGTTACTGATTTTTATTCTAATGTGCGATTAAGTGATTTTTGTTGTGATAAAAAAAATACTGAGATACATTCATACTGATATATTATGTAAGTATACTCCTTGAAAAGGCGACTATAGATAATAATAATAATAATAATATTAGATGCAAAGTAAAAAAATGTTTCAAACATAGAAGCTATAGCTTAATCGAACGCACCTACCTGTCAGTTGTTCAGATCAATATAAATAATAATTCGATTCAACTTCGGACTAATTCTATGTGACCACTTTATAAAATAAATTCTTCACAGATCATAAATGTGGGGTATCTCTATATTTATAATAATACTATAATAGTGATTCGTGGTCGATTGCATAATAATTATTCACAATGACAGGATTACCCACTGAAAATTGAGCTCACGTCAAGTTGAATTGGAGATATTCAATAATGAGAAATAATAATATCCATCCGACGAGGACCTCTCAATTTTTCTTCTGTGATCACGATTATTATAGATGATACCAACTATTTACTTTAGTTTTATTGTTGTTAATATTTATTTGTTGCACCGTAAATGGAAAACTAATTTAATTTTTCTAAGGTGGTACCCGATCTTTATGCGCTTAAAAAGAAATTTGAAAATTGTATTTCATTTCAATGTAAACCCATTATAATAACGCTTGATTTATGTATTTTACAAAACGATATATTGTTCTGTTCGTATACGTATCTATATAATAATTCTATCACGACGAACGAAAATAAAAATTCAAAACAGTAACTCATCGGGGCCTCACCTCCCATTCACGTTCTACCGTATTGGTTCGTTCGAATACGAGCGATGATGATTCATCGATGATAAATTAAAAATCGACAACACGCCTCTCTATAACAATATTGCCTACAATAATAAAACATCTGTCTGAACTCCGAGTGGCCTATGCTGCACGTTCCCACCGGCAGCCGATGACGTCCGTCCGGAATTTTTGTTTTGTATTTTTTTCCCCGACCTTCGGAATAATATTCTTTTTTATCTCTTACGATTTAAAAATGTTGCATATTTATGTTGAATTATTTTTCGCATTCCGTCAACCATTTGTATTATAAATAATAAGTTACACGCTTGAATTTATAGTTGTAATCGAAAACTTCACGATTTCGATTTTCACTACAGAACATGAGGTGAGTACAGACTACAGGTTAGGCGGCAGTATCCCAAATGTGTCCTAAAATGACTTTATTTAATGTCCCGAGTGAAAAAGATCATATTTTTCAGACATAGTCTGAACGCGTCCCAGTTCATTTAAGTAATCCAATGTGCACCGCTGTGGTGGTAATTTATATTTATTTTATTGTATTGGTCTACACTTTTTAAGTTTTGGTGGGCGTGCAACTAAAATTCCCCATAGTATTTTTTTAATTTTTTAGTACCATCTATAGTTATTTAATTTTACATTTTTTGAAAGATTTGAAAATTAAAACACACATGTAACTACTTGCTTATTGCACTACTTCGCTCACCAGTTCATTACTCACACTTATAATTGACCTAAATGAGTCGTAGTCGTGCCCTGCATTATTATTTGAAATTAAAAGAAAGTGCAGATTCTCCATAATTGGTACAGTCATTGTTGAAATTATAATATCATTTATAGTTTTGTAAATATTAATATTTAGGCTATAATAGGCAATCGTCGGTTGTGTCTATTAAAAGTGTTGGCCCTCTCGGGGGCAATTCATTATATAATTTGTCGATAAGATTACCGACTCACTCGGACTATGCAGGAAAAGTTAAAAATTAAAAAGTGGACTCACTCAGCACATCCCCAGTTAGATCAGACACCCCTCCTATCTGCGTTGACTTGGGAATAGCGCTTGTTCTACTCGTCCGTTTGAATTATTTTAAAATACATAATAAACCCGGTTAAATTATTTTTACTGTTGGTGACACGGATATGTGTGACATGGGGCAACAATTAAAAATAGTATACACGGGCAAACAGTAAATATAATGCTTTGTGTGTGCCGTACATTACGCAGTAGACAAATTATATGTAAACACGGTAATCATTGTTGTAAAACATAATATTATATAATCTCTAGGCACAGCAGTAATTATGAATATTTCATTACATTTTAATTTTGTTCTGTTCCGGTTTTAGTTAAATTATAAATACTTATTGTATATAATGAGCGATGACCAAAATTATATTGTAATTTTGTAATTTTGTAATTTCATAATTTTCTTGTTATAAATCGTCAGTGTTCAAACTTCTAAAAAATTGTACTCACTCAGTTTCCGTGGATGATTGATACTAACCTGCGCAGGATTAGATGTATTTATCATAAAAGTATATGGATGTAAATCGTGTGCCATAAAATATGATAGACATAGTTACTACATTGTAAAGATGCAACACCGTAGCAATAAAAATAAACAATAATTAAAATTGTGAATAATTTTATAATAAGAGTAATAATCATAATTAATATTTAACTTTGGGTACCTATATTATAGTTATTAGTGTCTGACGTTGTAGCGGAATTCGGTAAAAAAAAGTAAATCCTTCAAAACGTACAGATTTTAAACATTTATTTGATCGACATAAAATAAAATTTAATACCGTGGCTTTTTCCCGAGGTTATACACAGTAATGGTACTTAATATTAATGACAATATAATAACAAAATACCGTCTGCGACGTGCACCGCTCCAGCATACGATGAGTATGAGGTATATCGCTGTATTTAATATAATAACCTAATGTGCGTACGAGAACATATTTTTCACCGCTCAAAGAGTTGGTGGAAATTTTTCTTACACATATCTCATGACGAAAAAGCTTGTAACACGATTTCAGATGGTCGTATACTCGTATATAACATTCGTGACTGTGACGAGCAGCAGGATGATGACGACGTGAAGCGATGTACTTAACCACTACTATACTAAACTGTTATTATTATTAATATTATTTTACAATATAATATACTGAAACTATATTAAACCATGTATTATATTTTAGGTAGGTATTTGTACCTTAAATATTACCAGTATACCCTTTGACAATATGATTAGTGATTTACTATAATATAGTATAATGTGAGATACGAATGCATAAATCACCGCACGCACACGTTAACCGGAGACAACAATGTTCATTTGTAAGTACAAACATTGTCTGCAATCTCTCTCTCCCTCTCTACCCCTCTATCCCTGTCACCCACTCTGTACTTCCATACACATATTAATATATTATATTATACAGCATACACACTCGTCGTAGGAATAGGGATAGGGTTTATCTATTTAGAAATGATGTAATAGAATATTATGCAAAGTAATAAGGTAATAATTAATCTCTTTAATTTTCTTCAATAACATAAAAATATGTAAAAACAAATCAGTAAAATATACAATGACTAATGAGATTGGGTACTTTCAAATAATTGAGATTGACTAAAAGTGAAGGATCTTCTAGTTTTAAAAAATATTGAGTGATAAAACATACTTAGTTACTTTTTATATAAGTTAAATCATTTTCGGTATCCTACGTTTGGGATTCCTCTCGCTTTCAAATAAACGCATTGAATGTATTTATTAAAAACTAAATATCCACTATAGTGGTATGGTACTGAAATTAACATACCATCAAAACATGTATTTTTCGTGTTAAAATTTACAATAATATGCCTTATGCATATTATATGCTAAGATATTTAAAATATGTAATAGATAATATTTATAGTATCAAAATCAAAAATAAGACGACTAACGTAAATGTATTGTGAACTAAATATTTTGATAAGGACGCTGCAAAAAAAAAAAAAAATGAAAAATGAAAAAAATACCAATGCATGAACACCCTTTAGTTTTGTGATAAGTTTTACAATACTATAGTATGTATATTACGTTTATTGTATTAGAATAGTGTTATTATATGCCCAAATATAGGGTGATTATTGGGCTAAACTCTATCTTAAATTGCGATGGCCACCTCCAAATATTTCTTACATTTTGTTTTAAGTATATTCAATATATTATTATAATAGGGATTCAGACCCCCCTTCAAATGTCAAACGCTATTTTGCGCCAACGAATGTTACACAACATCATCATTTTAATTTTAATTTTCTTCTATTAATTTTTCAGAATAACAGTAAATGTCAACGAAACAAAAATCTTGTATACATTTGTACACGAAAGATTTTGTCCAAAGCCTAGAACTAAGGTTGACGGATTAATTTTTGTATTTATTTCACAGTCTACAGTTTTAGAATTATATTGGTCTGTTTAAAGGGTATGTTGCATAGGCAACCCAACTTGCATACACATTTTGTAAGATAATTACGAGTAATATTTTTAATGTTGTGTCGGAATCAAGAGGTTGATTGTATGATTGTTATAAATTATAAGGTTTATGTTTGCATTTTGCCCTCGGTGTAAATCATTGATGGAGGCTAATACATAAATAGGTATAATTTTTGTAAATTGTACTTACTTATGTACATTAAATCATGTTTATACACGAAAAATATAACTGTTAGCTGATGTGTTCTAGAATTTATATATATATATATATATATATACTACATAGGTAAATAAAATAATTTGTAGTGATCAACTGGCTGATTCATCATCGCCTAGCTTTAACCGCCTATGCTATGACTCTACTTATAGGCTATGAGTATGAAATTTGATCAGTAGTTTCATTCTATGATGTTAAGATTCAATAGGTAAGAGTTTTCCAAAATTTTACATTTTAAATACAAAGAATTTGAAACTATTTTTTGTTCACAAATGATTGCCATTGGTTACTCTGACAGATGAGGTAGAAGCATGCATCAAATCGTCACATCTACATTCGATTAAAGAAACAATACCTTACAATCAAATGCATGTTTGAAGCTTATATCCTCAACAATTTCTGGAATGATTTTGACAAAAACTTCCGATACTGTTTTTAAAGATATCGGAAAAGTTTTATAAAAAAGTGCTAGAAATTCGTACCTTTCGGTTGCCCATCTAGCTTGAATTTTTTCACTAAGCTAGGTACCTAGTACCTTTATTGGCTCCGATTTTCTTGTGAACTGAGGTACACTAAAACTGAGATACACGCATACTGAGATACTTCAAAAAATGCACGCTGGGAAGCGGAATTATTCAACTGGTTTTAAATGATAATATACGAAGCTGACGTTACACTATCAAAATTAACTCAAACTGAAACTACTTGCAAATAATTAATTTAGAAGCTTCTCTTATTATTCATTAATTAGTTATGATAATAGGCAATTGTGGATGAAACTGTAAAACTGATGCTTAAAATAGTCTGAAGTAGTTATAATTTATAATATACCTACCACATTTTACTGATTAACACTTATTTACTCGAAAAGTTTTAATGTTTTCAAAATATTTTTTTTTATAATTTAAACCATTAGAACCTTTTTTTAAAAAATAATGTATTTTGATACTTTTTATTGTTATAATTTCTGAAGTTTTTACTTTTTTGATCGAAAGCATACATTTTCATTTCATATTTTAAAGCAGATTATATTTCTTCGAATTCAAATGTAAAATATTAAATTTCGAAATAGTATTTTTCATTTGAAATTCTGTTAAGTACCCCGCAGATGTTGATACATACTGTGTATACACTATTATACAGGTGTTTTAATAAAATAATATACAAATAATAATTATTACTATGATTTGTTTTCTATTATGTATAATAGATAATAAATATATTATTATTATTATTTGAAACAATACAACAAAATATATGAATTAAGTTATGATAGTAATATAAGAGATGGTTTTTTTTAGTGAAGTTAGATGCAGTTAATGGATCCGTAGTTTGAATTCATACCAGGTCACAATAATTAATCATAGACTATTTATATAATCTATAATATTATCTATATACTGTTATTCTATAGTAAGCAATTGCAACGGAACTGAATATGAATAATAAATTACTAATTTAAAAGGTGTTCATCCACGTCTTGAACATTTTTTATATTAGATGTATTAGTAGATAGGTAATCGAGAAAAACAATACGCTTTGTAATTTATTATACTATTATACAATTAAAATTTTTGATAACAAAAATAGAATAATTTGTTATAATATTATAAATTATAATGCAATTAGTTTTATATCATATTAATCTATTTTTTTCGAATGGCATATCATTATTATCTTAGGTATTATTATACTTTTTTTTGTTATTTTATTATATTTTATTATTATTTTTTTTTTATATACATACCTATGTGTAGTGTTTCAAATACATGTATTATAGGTACTTCATATCATTTAGAACTCATACGGAAATAATATTGGTAAATATTACGTTCTTTACGAAGTCCAATCTATTATTATTTCGACAGCCATCATCATGTCCTAGCAAGAGAAAGGTACCTGATAATTTACTTTGGATGCAGGTCATCAACATTACTAATCAAGCAGTTTTTTTAAAATGAAAACAATTTTTTTTATTTTTTAAGACGTATTGTACATTAAAAAAATTTGACTGATTTGTATACAATAGTAAGTAATATTGACGTCGGTATTTTAACTACACGGTACTCGGAAGTCAGTTAAAAATAAAAAAAATCTTCAAATAACATCGGGATTTGCTTTAATTGTTATTAGAAGGATGAGTGCAACTAATACAAGAGTGATAAAATGGTATTGTTTTAGTTTGTTTTCGGGTTTGAGAATATAGGTACGCATGTAAAGGCAAAAATAATATTATATATTTAATTAATTGTTTGATTTATTATTTAGAATACTATTCTTTTTTTTTTTTTATTATTGTTATTTATTCATTGAATGACCAACGATATGGATCGGACACGAATATTATTAAACGACCATTATTTGTTTACATTATATATGTTCCTATATTTTCTAGTAGGTAGTTGATGGTTTTGTATACGTAATTGTACAGGTTTTAGTTTATTTGCTGTTCTATATACAAACAACGAGTATACGTTGTTGTAGCAGCTTTTAAATTGTAATAATTTATCCTCTAACTACGTACCTGTAAAAAAAAAAATTACAAGTATTTAAACTTTTATAATAATATATTTTATAGTCATGCGATTTTAAGCACCGTGTAATGTGTGTTCATAAAAATCGGCTGATACGCACAATGTACAGTTTATATTTCGAGTATAAATAAAAACTTAAAAACAGATTCTTAAGTCGAACACTCTAAATGTGTGCAAGCAAGACGTTACGATTTTTTTGGCGTTCGACAACATACAGTTATACAATATTATACAAGTAAGGCTAATAATAATCATAATAATAATAACATTGTCGTAGAAACAATAGAAGAGACGTACCTATATCATCAGAAAATAATTAAGCATAACAATATTATGTATATATTTTACATTTTAAACGCGTAGAGATAAAAGAGAGAAAATAGAACAAAAAAAATTACTATTTCGATAATCGACATTCTATTTACAGCTGTGGTGTGCCCCTTCTAAAATCTCGAGACCGATTAGAACGACATTACGCGCACCTATCTATAATAATAATATTGCATTATAATAGTTGTCCGCAGAACGTCGCCGCGCTTGTAACCGCGTCACGCGAGTGTGATAACGACATAATATTTTTTGAGTCCGATCAAACTATATTAATATTATTGTCTCTATATATAAACCGATTCGTCGTGTGTTTTCCTGAAACGTTCATTTATTTTATATTGCTCAACTTATTCGAATATTTGCCGCTTGAAAATTCGTCCGACAAAAGCGCACAATGATATAATAAATATTATTATTACGAAAATATCATCCCTGTCGTTGTTGTACCGTAATTTTAATATCAACTACATAATATTATCATAACAGTATTGCCTTACCAATATAATATCAATATTCTTCATTTGACGAGCGTCGTCTGATAATATGGTGTTAAGTATGTATTGAATACATTTAAATTACTATATTGTATGTGGTCGTGACGTAGCTCTAAAGAATCCCAAAATATCCAAGAACAATAATATGTACTAACAATATTCAGTTTCTAGTAGCTCAATAAATTAATAAATATTAAAAACTAGTTGATCCTTCACGGCGTTGCCGAGACAAAGTAAATGCATGAGAATTTCTATAATTATATGCTGTAACACGTTCAATAATGAAAATCCAACATTCACTGTCATTCTGACAACACCAAAAATTCGAAAAAAAGGCCTTGCACGTGTGATGATAACCTTGTAATATTTTTGATAAAAATTAGGTTCTTAAGACTGAAATTTGTATGGGTATATTACATTCGTAGTGTGAGCAAAATTCAATAATTAGTTGATGAACTAATTATTGAACCAGACGTCCACACTTCCACTGTAATCAATTAATAATTTGTGTTGCAAATAAAATAAAAATAATATATTATATAAATGCATCACAATAAATCATAATATAAGGTATAACAGTATTAAAAAAAAAAACATACAGACATTGTGTTGGCCATATTACATTCAATTATCAATTATCAATCACCTTATAATCTATCAATGATTTTAGACGCAGTGCAAGTATAATAACTCTAATACAACGGTAACGGTACATACAATCAAACTACAAATATGCATTTTTCGTGAGCCAACAATACCCTACATGAGCCCTTCTTTAGAATACATAATTTTAAAAATTGGTTTTGAGGTGCACCTCTTTGAGTAGAGGATTATCTATGTACCGAATTTCAGGACCATAAGTGCGGTATACTCGGATACGCATCACACACACACATACGTACGCACACATACATTGCCATTTATTAATAATATAAAGGAGAATAAATAAATACAATAGAATCTGAAATTCCAAAATAAGAACGAAGTTAAATAAGACACGGACAATTGACTTAGGTCTGTAAACACTAAAATGCTCAATCGACCGGTAGCCACTGCAACAGTGCGTGAAGGCTTTCAAATGATCAAATCCCATAAGAAACGATTGTCGTTTTGATAAACGTTTTTTTTAAGGGAAAATATACAAAGAAGTCCCAAAAACTAAAAATAAACCTAAATATTTGATAAATAAATAAATATGTAGCATAAAATTAAAAATTCGTCTTTGTGTCATTAGGTGTACGGAATGAATTTTTTTCTAGATGACCGTTTTTACGATTATGCAAGACAATTAATACGCAAATGCTAGAAGTCCTTTGCCCTAATTATCTGTCTGAATAAAAATGATAGTGCTTAATCATAATTATTATTATTACAAATACTACTATTAATATTTTACCTCAAATGGTGTGGAGATTACATTTTTTACTCGTACCGACCCACAATATTGTTTTCGTACTTAGTATACGTTAGGTACCTAAACACGTCCGATTAATTTAATATTTCTTTATTCTATACAAATTGTTATGATTTGGTAATAAAACACCTACGATTGTATGACAGCGTTATTATGATTAATAATATTATGCATGCACACGTCGTTCTCAAACGACGTTTAATGTAATATTTTTTAGACATTGAATTTGACACAATGATATTACCTATTATAATACAAGTACAGAATAATAAGTTACCAATGTATGGAAAACGCAAAAAACATTGAATATATATTATGACTTCAACATTTATTCTAAATTATGCCCATACATAAGTTTAAAACACAAATTTAAATAATAACGATAAAGATAATTGTAGTTGTGGTATTTACTTTATAAATATTATAGATATTTATTTTGTTATATAATTTAGCTTCTCTATCTATCTTTACTTTTGTTGGAATGTTCTCTGGTTTGTGAATACGTACCTAACTACACTGTTGTAACTGCACAGTCGTTGTAATATATTATCAGTGTCGGCCTGGTACCTTAAGGGCCCCGGATGCATTTCTTCAGAAGGGCCCCCAAAAATGTTTTTTCATAAAATTATTAAAAATGTACTTATAAGTAGTGTAAAATATTATAAATTTTTAAAGGTACCATATACCTATAAAATTAAGCATCCATTAAGATTAAGTTAAGATTTAAGTTAGATTAATAATTTATTATTCTAAAAAATTTTTTACATATTGCATAATATAAATAATACCTTCTCACATGAACTTAATATTTTTTTTAATGTGATTCAAATTCAAAATTAATTGTGCATTTGATTTTCTTTGTATCAGTAATTTTTTTAGTTCACTAGATGAGTTAGCAATCGTATCAATCAACTCATCTGAGTCAATCAAAATATCCTTTTCAATGGACATTAGCATTAATGGTACATTGGTTATTCCGTCTGGAGGTCGAAAACTATCTACTATTTATGATAACAATAATCACTCACACAGATAACAAAAGTTATCACATAAATACATACCTAATAATATTATTAATAATAATATTCATTATCCAATATTTATATTTCTGAGTACGATCGGGGGTGGGGGCCCCCCAACACAAATACGGCCGAGGGCCCCGGACGCGTTTGCGGCCCAGCGGCCATGGCCAGGCCGACACTGTATATTATACATTTTTGTTATTAAAATTATGGTCCCCATCCCAATTTTATTTTTCTTGTGGACAATTTTAAATTGTTGTTATATTACTTTACACTCTCGTGGAATAAGTAGATACCTACTTCAAATATTGAAACGTTCACATATCATAGTATAATCACTAAATTAATATTTATTACCATATCGTCTTATATTGATATTGACTATTTGACATAGTCTTGTAGGCTATAATGTGTTATTGTTGAATCAATGTACAAAATCTAACCCATAGACAATAGTAAAAAATAATGTTAACTATCGATTTCAATACATAAAATAATTATTGACCTTTATAGTATCGTCCAGTTTGATTAATCCTAACCTGTGGCGCATAGAAGTATTTTAAGAGCACATGCAGTTAAAAGAAGTTTCCCAATTTTTTTTAATTTTAAATGATTATTCTCACTTATTAATCACTGCAGTTCATGGAAATGAATCATTATATACTAAAGTATATACTATAATTTTATGAACTTCGTGCAGTTTCAGTACTTGTCAACCTGTTTGGGCACCACTGGTCTTAACAGTTATATAATACATTGGACTTAATAGGTACTATGTCCGTTAATTTTAAATACGACAAAATCACTGAACAAAAATGGTAATCGAAAGTTGACAATATAACTTATTGTTAATATGTTGTATTTATATTTGACAAATCATTTTCATATTCCGATAAGATGTAATGGACTTAACCCTTTGACGAGAATTAACGCATAAAGAGGAAGAGTAGGATTGATCCTAAAGATTTGCTTAAAAGAGCACTGACGGTTTTAATTTTTAATAGTATAGAGTTTTAACTTATATAAACCAACTTATGTATTATAATATTATATCTATGCACTTACTTGGGACGTATTTATATGTCATCTTTAAACATATGGGGATAAAACGGTAACTTAAATATATGTGTTTTCTCCAAAATGTATAATTTTCCAGTCTTAATCGGCTCTCCGAGAAACGCCGGTGACTTCTTAACTCGATCCTCAAAGGGTTAATATATACAATGTAGAATATACATTGTATAAATGATATTGTACTTCTTACGTCATCAACGTAAGCTGTCCGTTTGCTGCAGTAACGCAATGGCGATCGAATGATTTTGTCATGGTGGAGGGTGTGGTCGATTTTTTTAACATTCTCTATTTGATATTATGATTGATGGCTACCATTTTACAACTATAGCTTCTATAAGTACTAGCTATTAAGATATACCTAAGTTATTACAAATATTGAAATCAAATTCTTGGGGGATCTATCCCACTCTGAACTCGTGTGACCACCATTGCATAATATTATAGTATGATAATTATTATTGCATTTTATTGTTTTTCAGCGACGTACAGTACGGCCATCGCGCTTCTTGCTTTAGCGTTGTGCATTTCGAGCACGCAGTGTGCCGCAAACCACCAGAAAGTCGGCATTTGTACGTTTATTGTCCATCCAGTGTGTCCCGACCCTTCTATCAATTTTTACTTGTACACCAGGTGACTATAAAGTATATTACTGTCATAGTACCAATATGAAATGTACCATTATGTTATTTTTACTGCCGAAATGCCATGTACTACATTTTAGGGGTTGTTTAATTTTTAGACTTTGAAAGGATCGATGAATGATACATTGATATCATAACCTTGCGAACCTAACCTTACAACGATGTGTAGTTTTCTTTTTATATACTCTCTTTTGCGTTTGTTACCACGCGTTTTGGACCAGAAAGAAATGCTTCAATGTTCAATGTCAATGGTGGTTTCTTAAGGTAACAAATTGGATCTAGCTGGTACTAGGGGGGGGGGAGGTGAATAAATAAACAATATTCTTCTCAGTGCTCTCAAAATAATCGCGAAAGATCAAAGAAAACAATTGAGTAAGAACGGGAATATAATATTACAATAGAATATTACACAACATCTACAATTTTTGAAAAAATAGATTTTGTTGAATGAAAAAATGAAAACAGTAGAGACTATTAGATAATTCAAAATTATCAATTTACTGTAGTTTGGGATAAATTGAATTGAAAAATATTTTACAATACTGCATGTTTATTGATTTCCTCGATAAGCCGCGTATTGATATACCAATTTATCGTATGGCACGTTCGTTAAATTAAAAATCGTTTTAGAGTATTAATGGTACTATTGTTGAGTAACTAATAATTATTTTTCGATAGTCATTCGCTAATATAATTTGGGCACGTGTCCTAAACACGTTTATTTTTCGCTGACCTAACACTAAATTATCACAATATTAGTATAGATAGGTACAAAACTACATACATATATATTTATTATTTATTATGTCATATTATGTTTTATCTGACAACCAAAAATATTTTTTACAGAGATAACCAATATGATCCTCAACTGGTAACGGTCAAAAATATTACCGAGTCATACTACATCAAGTCTCTTCCAAATAAGTTCATCTTACATGGTTTCAACAGTAATATGATGCTGGATGTACTTCAGTCAATTAAAGACGGTAAATATTTTGTTTTTTTTTTTTTTTGTATTATATTATAATAGTAATGTGGATTGTAACAAACCTTACTACATAACAATGCCACATGTTTCACCACCCTCCGCGATGTTATTATTGTATACAAAATATAATCCACACATGAATATTGTTAATAACTATTGTAAATTTCGCAAACATTGAACTGGTAGTAAAAAACTAGATAGAATTCATGTTGTCGAATCACCCAGGCACTTGTAAGTGATGAGAAAAATTTATAAGAATGGAAATACGGTGGTTACCCAGCGATGTAACTTTAGATAGTGTTGCATAGCATGTCGAGGGATATTTTCGTTTATTTTTTTGTCCCAGCGCAGCGAGATGGTGGCCATTTGGGCATCGCTGTATGTCTGTATGGGAATCGTTGCATGCTTACTAACTGACCGGGTATCGAATATAATATACACGGATGGGCGTCAGTGTACTCTTTATCTACAATATATGCACCTGGGTGTCTAAACACAGCCAAATGAATATTTCAAAAATTGAGTATCAATTTTGTATTTATAATATAGGATAAGAAACCATAGTAAATTGAGCCCGTAGTATTTATGTCAGCTCGAATTCATCGACATTTATTTCGAACAGTTTTACATTTATTGGTGTAAAAGCTGAAATTTAATGATTTTAATCATTATGATATTAAAAATATTAATGATTTTACGTATATTACGATTTTACGAAGGTAGGTAATATTTTTATAAGTTATTTGTATGCAACAGTGAAACGCCATTGATATATGTACTGGATTTGGTCAGAAAGAAAATCAGGTTATAACCTATACGAAAATAATAATTTTTTTAAATTAAAACGTGTATTGGCTTAGGGTGGACCAAAGTAGCGATGTAGTGTAGAAACGTGCAAAGCATTTTTGAAATCTATCGGGGAGAAACACTAATATTACTTAAAAATAATATCTGCAATATACAGAGCGCAATATGCCTACTACATAGATATATTTATACTTGAAATGTATTACACACAATTTAATATATAGAAATGTATATCTGAAATATATTTTGCACAATTTACAATTTTCTCCCTTCGTCCCGATTTACGTTTGTCCGTTGCTGTACAAATGAATTTGAAAATCCACACAAACCGGTGCGTTATTGTATATTATATTCTACATGCACATAAAAGTCAGCAGACGATACATTTTACCGAAACATTAATTATTACGTACTCAAATGTATACGACTTAATTTTTATCTCTTATGGCTTCAACAACAACTTTGATTATAACTTATAAGCCTCCTATAAAATTGAATCTCAGCCATAAACAAATATTAAATCGAATGACTTGAAAATTTACGATCTTAAACTTGGTTTATACGAAGAAAAAAATTTAGATTGCTTCTGTGTTTTCTTCGTTAGTGAGTGCGTGTTGCTGCGATTGCTTGGTTATTGAGTAGATTGTCCATACGATGTCGACTTGGCATTTGATCACATTGCGATTGATAGTAGTACATGTTGAAGCCGATTTTTTATTAATTATTGATAAGGTATTAGTGGGTTAAGTGCGTGTGTCCTATTCTAACTTAGCTGATTAATGGTCATTACTTCTTCTCTCATTTTATGGTATGACCATGGGATACTTAAATTTTTTTAACGATGAGCTTTATATTTCCCTTAATTTTTCTGTACTTAATTAACTTTAAAAGTGGACGGCATTTTTTTTCCTGCCATTACTTCTATTCTATAGTTTGTGAAATTATAAAATGTATTTGTAGTTGTTATCGGGTTTATTGTAGCGCAATGCGTTGAAATAATGTGCTTCGTATGCTACTCAGCCTATTTTTGGTTTTACTGAGTCCCAAACACTAGAATGAACGAACTAACATAAATGTTATTTGTTTATTAGTGGTGGATAATAGTTTTTGGATGTGTCATACAATTTTATTTTTTGAATAGTGATTCATACTAATTACTATTTACTTTATATTTATTCTACAGCACTCAATGAGTCAACAATAATTCTATTCAGTAATCTGTGTTGAGTTATTATATTATAATTATCACACTTGCACTAATATTTAAAATATGATTGAGGTGAAAAAAAATGAAACTATACCATTGAAAAAGTCGACATAAGACACTTAATTAGATATGGTGAGAGGTGCCTTTCAAACAAATACATTATACGAATACTCTACTTATCTGTGTATGCCAAATCATCCGACATTCGTGGTATTGAAGTAACACTCTAACCTCTAAAGTATCAAGTATTATTGAATAATCACTTGAATTTTACGAAATCGAGAAATATTACCTACTATTGAGATTTCATATCCCTACAACTCGAAAAACTTATTTAAACTCGAACGAAATCATAGTTACTTTGGGTTTTTATCAATTAATATGAAATTAAAAATAATGTAATTATTAATATATGAACAGGGTGATTTTTTTTTGAACATGTTTACCCTCATTTTTCTTTTGATAATGCATTAATTCAAATTCTGGTTTTTAGAATTTTTGTTTATATCTTTCAAACGAAAACCCTCCCTTTTTACAACAAATTATTTAGAGGTCGGGTTTTCTTGAACATTTTTATGTATTCGAATCAAAATTCAAAAAAGTAGTTTCAGAATTATTAAAATATTAATCATACTTATAATAATAG
Organism: Myzus persicae; assembly: GCF_001856785.1. Classification (NCBI taxonomy): domain Eukaryota; kingdom Metazoa; phylum Arthropoda; class Insecta; order Hemiptera; family Aphididae; genus Myzus; species Myzus persicae. The sequence continues at coordinate 637,169 of NW_019103315.1, forward strand.
TCTTTTAAATGTGGTTTTACAAAAATAGACACTATATTATGTAACATTAAGGTATAATGTTAGGTCAATATTAGGTATTCATTTTACTTAGATAAATATTATCAGTAGTTATTTCAGAAAATGGGTTCAGTTTAAAGTATTTAAAATATTGTATCCAACTACTTATTTAAGTTTAACTGTAACATTTTCATTAAGTTTTTTTCAAAGAATACGGTAATAACAAATTAAAATGATAATTATAATGTATTTTACCATTAAAAACTTCAGCCGAACGAAAACATGATTTGTTTTTGAAACTTACAATTTAATTTAATTTATTTGCTTTTACAATAGCCGGTTTCTTCTAGGAAATCATTTCAATGTTCATTTATTCGAATTTATAATAGAAGTCGTATAAAATCGTTCACGTTTCATACTATATAAAACGAGCAGTGCTATTGAACCGATTGACGTTGATGGATTGGAAAAGTTGAGCTCGAAAATCAATGATTTCGATTAATATTGTATTAATAAGTTTTAATAATACATCAGTTAAGATATAGTATGTAATATACGTTATTCGACTATACGTATAAATATTTTAAATTTATTTTGGTTTAAATAAATATATTTAAAAAGTTAGAGGACAATAATGTAATAACTAATATACATTTTCAATATTCCAAATCTATCGTAATAAAACAAAGTGTTATAATATTTTCTAATCTGGATGCCATTATAAAAACGAAAAGAAAATTAATTTTCTATACTCAGTTTAACATATCGCATTACAATAGCACTGTACACACGTGTGTATTACTGTGTCCTGTAGAGTGTCCTTCGCAGCCAATCTTTCTTAATCACCAAATTTTAAGAACCATGATGGTCAATCTCAATTTTTACAAATTAATAGGAGGAACAATAAACTGTTTAGGTTTCTAGGAAATTTGGAAGTTAATGTCTCTCTGAACAGTTATCTCGTGTACTGCGATTTCTAAACATATATTTTTACCAAAAACTTTACATTTTACTAAAAATTCATGAGAACGGTATACTATAATATTCACACTCTAGATATGCCATTATATTATCTGAGAATAGCCGTTCACATGCAGTTTTTACCGAAAAATGTTAAACATTCGTGAGATAGTGCTTGGTATTATAATATTTATATTAGAGATACACAATGTTATCTGAGATTGGCCATGAACAATAATAGGAATAGTATCATGATTTCATTTTGATATTTTAGAATGTACGTGATGGATAGGACACAAGTTACTACTCGTATTTATAGCAATCGGAAATAGTCACTATAGCTTAAGTTGGTAATTAAGAGCTTATATAAAATACAAATCTAAAGAAAAAATAACCAATTATGTACACCAGTGTCCTGCTATAGTCAGGTCCAACCGTCATAAATTTCGTTAATCACCCTCAAAAAACAAATATTTTAATACAGCTAATAGTAATACTGCAATGTTACAATATTAAAAACGCCGAATAAACCGTTGACTTAACACAACAACGCCGGAATACCGAGGACTACTCGAAAAGCAAAAGGTGGCAGCCATTATAGTCCCGACGCCATCGCCTGGAGACACAATCACATAATCTGATAACTAATAATACTACTATTAAATACACCAAAACATTAATAATGTATAGAACGCAATTTTTTTGAGATTGGCCATGACGGTTTCGATAATATGATATTTTATATAGTTGCAAACTACATTTGGTCAAACTAAATCGAGTTGATATAGCATGGTAACGCTGATATCGATATGCGCGACCCCAATGTATCGGTCGCTTCGGCAGGAATTTGTTATCATCAATATTTACAATGCGTGTAAAGTCAAAACGGTCCGTATTGTTTCCGAAATATATTTGGCTTGTGATAGTGTAATATGTAACACAAAACATTGTTCTATACTTCTACGTATTATATTCTAATAATTGAAGTAGACAAGTAGTCCGTTTAATACGATCGGTTCTGTGTATTATTTGACATGATCAATCGTTTCGACAAATTAATCTTTCAGTAAACAAAACGAACACAGAGTTCATTTTATTTGCACTCCCTATAATATTTTATTTATGATGGTATTTTGTCCCCGGAAACGTCTCAATGGTAGTACGATACTCTGTTTGGGGTGGAATTCTATGTGACAAGCAGTCGCAGATTTTAAGCAACTAAAACGATAGAAAAAAATTGGCAATTAAATTAAAAAAAAAAAAATGTTTAACTCAAATGACTGAGAAACGTAAAAAAATTAATGAACTGACATCACGAATTGCATAATTTATTTACATTTCAAACCAGTATTTTGTAAATAGAATATATTGTCGGGTAAAAGTCAAGCTTTTTTAATCTCAAATTCTTTTTTGTGTCAACAGTCGCCGTATAAAAAACGAAACATTTGAGTACTTTTTCATAGAACAATTTGAGTTTATCTGAAAATTGATTACCTACTCGACTCGCTACTCGACGACACACTTCATGATACTTATTTATATTATGTGAGTTTAATAGAAGTGTTTTATCAGTTTTTTTTTTTAACATTAAAATTCATTGATAACTAATCGGCTCACTGAAATAATTTTTAAAATTAGAATAAAAAATTTGTATTTATAAATTAAGCGATACAAACATTATAACATTACCAACCATATTTAATAGTATAAACACAGTAGGTATGCACTATAATAATGACATTTTTATTGTTGAAATACTAAATATTTAAGATTTTATTTTGTAATATAGTGCAATAATTATATTATTACAAGTTCATTCTCTATCTAACTGCATGACACAAGTACAAAAAATTCGTATTTTAATTTCTGAGTATTAATTATTAGGTATGCAATTGTTAATATTCATGATATGTGACGGTTACATTTCTATACTGAATGAGTTTTACCTATTAAAGTAACAGTGTAGTTGTATACAATAATATTATAATATCATATTTTAAAGCGAATTATATGTGCACACAAATTGATTACTAAAAACGATTAAAATTAAAAACCAGGTTTATAAATTTAAATTTAAATGTTGGATGAAATTATTACGATGTTGTCTATAATATTGGTAACTCACAAAATCCTTATTATTTCGTGAAAAGCTGTTTTTAAATTAATTTTGTGTTCACAAGTTTTTTCAACTTGTATTATTGAAAAACGCAGACATTGTATCAACGATTGTGTAGTATGGAATTAAAAAAAAATATATACATTTTTAGTATTTGATACATATTTGGGCATTGATTACTTTTATCAACATAAAAAAATAACTATGGGTTAGCTTTTAATAAAAATATAATAAAATGGCTTAACCTTTTTCAACTCAAAATTTTGTTCATAAATATATTTTATATTTCACACCACTTCATCAAAATCAGATAAAATTGATTGTATTTTTTTTACTACAAAAATTAGTACCTATACGAACACAAATAATATTTTTCATTAACATTTAACATTTTATATATGAGTTCATTTATTATGTAACATTGAAATTTAATTAATTTCTCTTTGATACAATTCTTTATATCACTTCATTATTGTTTCATTAATAGCATATTATTCCAATTAAATATATTAGTTATGAGTAATAATAGTATATATGTTAAATAGTTTGAAAATATTCTATTTATTTATTTATTACTTTAAAATTGCTATTCAGTGATTTTATCATTTAAGGTTGTGATGACACCACAATATTTGCTTGGCATTTAAAAATGAAAAAATATTGTAGAGTTTTGATATCGTTAAATTATAAAATGTACATAGGTAAGACTTATTTAGAATAATTTACAAAATTAGGTTTATTATAGCGTTAGGTTCTTTTCTCTTATTTTCACGTGGTAAATTTAATATCCTTATTACACCCCCAATATTAAAAAAAACATCACAATAAAAGTTTTTTAATTTTGGACGTCAATTAATTATTTTAAATAATTAAATGTGATATTATGATCGTTAAGCTTCAATAGTAAGCCAATTTCTGGCACTCAGTCAAACAAGAAAAATACCAATCTTTTGTCAATTATTTCACCAACCAACCTATAGTGAAACGATTAGACTTTTGAGGACTGATTTTAATTCGTAATTTGTGTACTTTTCCCAATTTCGTTCCCTAAGACAAATAAACTTAATTCCGATATTTTACAATTTTAGAAATTCCATGCCACGTTGATCTTCTGGGATTGAAATCAAAAATTCAAAAATGTGGACCGATTGATCTCAAATAGATAATATTATAACAAGTTCCGATAAGTATTATCGCATAAGTATAGGTGGATTGGCTACAATCAACACTAATTTACTATACACAATATGGTCACAAGTCGTACACGTATGCGTATTAAATATTTCCTAAATTTAATTTCCCATTTATACGCATCATTACCATCGTAAAGAAAATCAACTTTTTTCAAAAGAATTTTTTTTTCAGAAGTAATTTTATCATTATTAATTGTATTATGAATATTGTTATTGAATTTAACTGACTTGTATGTGGCAGTTGTGCGGGGACATACGCATGGAAATAATCACTTATACTACATGTCTACACCCGCAGTCACATTACGCAAACATGATCTAACTCTCCATACTAAACATCCCTACAAATCAATCTATTGTTTAAATTATTTTATTCCAGCAATTTTAATAATTTATTATAAATCTTGAAGTGCATACTTAATTGTATTCGCTAAAAAAAATATGTGCATTCCAAATTAATATATTTTTCAAAAATTTGATAAATGTCAGAAAATATTAAAACTACATTTCTTTTAAAAATAACATACTCTTCCAAGCAAAATGTCAGTAATCTAGTTAAAAGTTGATGTACTAATGGACTTGTTAAATAACTTTGAAATTTATTTGACGAGTAATTGACTATTTTAGAGATGTTCATAATCAGTAAATTGACAAAACGTCAAACTTGTACAACGAAAATTAAAAATTTACGTTTAAAATCAAAGTAATAAAATATATTAAAAATAGTAATTAGTGTTGATTATCACGGTAATGCACCTATTTTGCATACACAGAACGCCGTACTATAATGATGTAAAAAAAATAATTATATATAATATTATATTATATATTATCATGATAAATCATCGCGTTCAAAAATTATTCTGAGTTCTTAGTTCTTTAAAATTCCATTAATAATATGTCAAAATCACTGAGCTTTTTACAAACAATCAAAATAATTATTTCTATTACATATTTATTCGGCAGTCTTTTTCTTAAAAAATTGAGTAAATATACTCAACCAGCGCCAGTTTTTTGTACTAAAACTATACCGCACTAAATGGAACTCATCCCCTGCAGGATACAGTTATAAGAGCATTTATGAGTTCGTTTTTTTGCATTGAAAAAAAAATGTCGTCCTATAATAATAAAATAATGGACACGTGTTTTTTTCACTTAATTTTATCAGTGGGCGTTGTTTCGGCATCATATTACAAGACATAATTTATCATTGTGAGGCGATGTTGATTTTTTATTTTTGTCTGCAGAATACCTAATGCAGGCAGACGTCAACGTCTGGATGATCGATTACCGTGACGTCTCGGCCGGGCCTCGTGAGTGTTATTTGGCTGCGGTGTACAACCTGCCGGCGGTGGGGAAGTGCACTGCGCTTTTCGTGCGTAAAATCATTGAGCTATCCGAGGTGGAACAGCCCGAAGAGGTGATGCACGTGATCGGTTTCAGCCTTGGTGGTCAATTGGCCAGTCAGATATCCAAACACCTTAAGCCCATCAAGTTGCCGAGGATCACGGGTGAGCTGCACCATAATATTATTATAATATAACTATAGAGAGATTGCGGTGATCATAATATTGTAGACACAGAGCGTAACAAGGATTCCTGTACATACATTTATAACGGTACCTGTGGTGTAACTTATTAGAACTCAACACATAATTTGAGTTTTGTGAATTCCGAATTTTCAAGGGACAATCATGCTCGCGGTTTCGAACAAATTACTTCGAGTACGGCATTAACATCGAATGGGTACCATGGTATCCGAAACTCCAGGGTTCATAATATAACTACTGCAGTAATGTTGTATACCTAGACATTTTATATAGTATGTGTAATATGTGACATATTTTACTGCAATTTAAGCAGCCTTCGGTTCTGAAACGAATAAAGGCATGACGAGTTTAATAGAAAATATACCAATAACTACTACAAACACGCATGGAAAAAAAAATAAACTAAAGTGGGTGACGCCTCGGTATCAGATCGGGACTATCGATCTATAGCGTCATCCGACGTACACAATTATATGATTGGCAATACTCTTTCATATCATAATGTACTCGGGGCCGTCAAATCGACCTACCGATGAGTGTGTGCGAAAGTTTCGTAGACGGGTTTCGTAGGGGGTTTTATTTTTACCACATCGAAATAATTGCTATCATCGTCGAGCACGAATTCGCGTCTATACAATCTTAGGCAACATAATATATAGTAATCAATGTATAGTGCTTTTATTTCAGGACTGGATCCGGCTCTGCCATTGTTCTACAGCACGCACCTTAACAGAAGACTGAGTCGCAACGATGCCGATTTCGTGGACGTAATACACACGAACGCTATGATCCAGGGCCAGTTGGCGCCATGCGGTGACGTAGACTTCTATGTCAACGGCGGATTAGCGCAACCGGGCTGCCACAACAGTTCAAGTGCGTGTATAGTAATAATATAGATTATGATATTCCGGAATTTTTTCTAAATGACTTAATGTCTGGAATAATGTTTCGGATAAAATCAGACAATGTTATTAATATAAATGTATAAATGTTTCGTCTTACATTATTTCATGACATTTTCATCGTTATATCCATAGTACTGTTTTGCCATAGATCCGGTAGAACAGTGGTCTCAAATTGGGCTTTTTTTAACAACTTTTTTACTCATAATATTTCTAAATTCCAAATAAAAATAATTAATTTAGACCAAAACTATTTCTTCTATTGACTATAGTTATTTATTTTGATTTAACATTTTAAAATGTTCGAAGAAATAAATCTTTATTGCTGGCCACATATTGAGACCATTAATGTAGGCAGTAGGGCAAAAGTGACATATTTTCTCTCCAAAATCACAATTACAGAGCGAAAGTAGTGACTTTTCTCGGTACGTGTGACGTAAACAGTTATTTGAAGATACATCATCGACATAATATAATAGTAAAATATTTAATTTCCTTTAAAATATATTGGTTTAATTGATATAATTTAATCACAAAACATCAAATATATTAGCTTTAAATATTTTAATATTATACCATAAATATGTATCATTTTTTTTAATGTTTAATATGTTTAAAAACAAAAAAATAATCTATTAGAAATTTAAACACGTAGACGCTAGATAAACGATTTAAAAAGCTCCTTAAAAATCGGTGTAATTTAGAATACAATTTAATTTAAAAATTGAATGACAGGACGAGTGGGTTGCAATAAATGAATAAACATCAGTAAACAAATCTCTAAACATCTTTTGTTTCTAAAAATAATAATTTTGCAATGTTGTAAATATTAATTTATTGTTATTGTTTGTTCTTGCATATTTCATCAGATCCGATCGGTTGTGATCATCACATGGCTCCGACTTACTTCGCCGAGAGCATCAGATCGGCGACGGGATTCTGGTCTTGGCCATGTCCGAGTACGTTAGATTACTTCTCTGGCAAGTGCCCACGACAAGGCGACCATGAGCTCATGGGAGAGTGCGTGAACCACAGGTGAGATCTTCGTAGTTGTTGCGTCACATTACTATTTGGCGCTTTATATTGATTTTATAGTGCGTACACGTAGTTTATTAATAATAATTTATTGCCAGTCGTCTGTGCCTCCCAATACAGTAAGATAGTTGCTATTATTATACTTGTGCCATAATATTCCGCATTTTTGTCGACTCGTCCGAACGCAGGCTGTGGAGCAGCTTTGAATATCATTACATTCATCGTTTTTCACTTATGATTAATCATTGAAATCATTGTACACACTAGCATGGCTATGGTATTAAAATAGTTTTTTAATCCACATTAAAACCAAACATTTCAATTCGTTTGTAATACATGTACAGTTTTAATGGACTCATTTCTGAATACAGCCTCATCACTGTCGTAAAAGTGATATAGATTGTTGGTTAAAATATACCTTACCTACGACTATGCACAATTTTAATACTATTTCACTCCCCACGATGACCTCGTGAATCGATAATATCATGACATTTCGATTACATACGTATTGCAATTCGATAATCGCTCGACTCGACTTGCAGATCATTTAACAGTTGCCACAATGTCACGGGTATGATGTTGTTATTATTATTTAATTTTTGTTTTAGTGCCAGAGGTCAATACGTATTGCACACGAATAGCAAACCACCGTATGCACAAGGCGACTGGACGCAGTAAACACTAGGAACTTTGAAGGAGAGCCGTGTCCTGCCACCCGACCTCACTGTTATTATAACGTTCGAATAAACCATGCAACTCACACGCCACTGGAACACGAAAATAATTATTATTATGCCGTTGCGTTTTCGTTGAATATTTTATCAACTATTGTTTTATTTTTTTTAATTTTAATATTATATGTAGTCCGAGTTCAGAACGGACACAAAACAATAATAATATAATATACTATGCTACAATGTCGTTGGGTTTCAGATTAAAAACATGACAGTAATAAAATAGTATTGTGTCCAGAAATGCATTGCGTGTGCTTAATATATAATGCATAGTAGTCATCGATATTGAATATACGGGGAATGAAGAAGACAAGAGAGCGAATCGTAATACATAAAAAAATAATTGAAAGTTTAAAATGTTTAAAAAAGAACTCATAAGTCATAAGTTGAACATTTATAAATTTAAAAATCTCAAAATTACGTAGGCCCAATCTCGTTTTAGGAGTATACCGTTAAAATTTAGGCAAACAACGGAAGATTAAAGAAAAGAAACTTTTCTCATGTGATTTTATGGAAAACCGTATCCGTTAACTCTGAAATATTAATAATTAATAGTGAAACAATGAAACGTTCTCCATATAATTGGATGATCTTCGATTTCCATGTTTATATAATCATCATTCATTACTATAAAGTATAAAATATTATCCTATAATTATCATCATCGCCGAAGAATATTTTCATATAATATACTGGTCCATGCTATAGTGTTGCAATATGGATTTTATTTAAGAGGTAAATATTGTAGACAAAAATGTCGAAAAACAGATCATAACTTGCCGTAGATTTTTAACCAGCTAATTATTCCCCAAAAAACGATACTATTATATAAATCAATTTGTTTAATAAGCTTTGTTAATATGAGAATACACGATATGAAACTTATCTTCTTCCATGGTATACTAACTGTATGCTACAGTTAACAAATAAATCTGGGCAAGTGTTGATTAAAATACTTAAGCTCAACGATGCAGACCATCTATTTGTACAACACAACATAATTTACTTTTGATTTCCATTAAAATGGATACATATAACACATAAAGGCACTAAAAATAAAGGTATGTTTATAGTTATGGAAAGCATACGGTCGACGTATTAGATGAGTATAAGATCGTAGTCGTCATCTCCTATAATAACTGTATCTAACGAATGTAATATTCATGTTATAGGTAGTTATAAGTAATCATCAAAAATAATTTGTACCACAAACATAGTAAACGATATTAATGTTATGCACTATTTTATAAAGAACTATTTCACATATTTATTTTATGCTTGACCTATATATAAGGTACCTACTGTTTCGTTCATTTATAATCAAACTTGTTATTTTATTGAATAACGTAATCAGTTCTTTATAAACGAGCTAGTATATAAAAAACAACACTCATTTTATAACAATAAATACGTAGGAATAAGTAAACATTTTTAAATGAGTTATTTTTATTTTGATAATTTTGTAGGTACGTATCTAACAAACAAGTGCTTCAATATTGAGGAATCAAATATAAAATTAAAAATATGAATAATAAAATAAAAAATTATCAATAGGTAATAACTATCAATTTATATCGAACATAAATTTAATCGATAAGGAGAACATCGATAATAATACCCCTTAAATGGGACACAAATTATCAGTCGAATTCACTGCCTGAAAAAATATGTTTTTTGGAACTCAAGTAACATGGGGCGAATAGAACTACGTTCTCATTTCGCAGAGTTTTTCTAACAGATGAAAATACCCAGATACTCACCCTGTATCATAAATTCATAACCATTGACCACTGACGACCTGTGTACACATAAAGTGTAGAAATCGGTTTTTGATGGGTTGTATGTGCATAAAAAATACTCACCCTATAAATATGATATACTTATGCCTTTTCAATATACAACCTATACATATTATAAGCACGTTGCTGGGGTCGAGCTCGTACATAAATAATATAACTATAGTAAAAACTCAGAAGAAAAAAAAATAAATAGATATCCATCGCACTAATTAAAAAATAACATTATTTAGAGTAGTTTTATTAATATAGTATTATACGGAATGTAATTATTGAAATGCAATAATGTTTTCGTATAATATTACTATACACATATTGTTACGAGTTTATAATATATTATACGGGTATAATTTATGCGACATGAAATGATGTGGTTTAGATGGAATTTTTACGATGAGTGAAAATTTAATTCCACTCGTAAGTTGGGTACGTATTTTAGGTTTAAAATGAAATATATGCAGTTAGCATATTATAATACGTTACGAGACGTATTATTATCGTACAGTCATACCAGCAGAATGCAATAGAATAATCTGGGATTCGTAATTTGTAATTTGGTATTTTCGAGTCCAAACAAATCGACACGAACAATAATAATAATCAGTGGAGGCCGTCTGCAGTACTATGGCGAGAGTGTAGAAAATTCTCCTACAACAGAAGACGATCGGTTAAAAATAAATGTTTGATAAATAATAAATTATATCAAAGAGATTTTTCTTCAAAATTTCGTCTTGATAAATTGTCTATAGTAAAAATTGATTTTGGTTTTTAATTTTTATCGTCAAAAATGTAATTGATAACATATTGTTTTTTTTCATTCGTATCTTTGCATTAAACGAAAAAAGGCATATTTTGAAGTCACTTACACTAATACACGCGTATCTACTATCTAGTAACCCTAAGTATAAGAATATCTAAAGTTATGTTTAGCGGAAAATAGCCTCACTTCGGTATCCAGAGGCTACCTGCAATACATGAACGAGCGCCTGATATTAAAAATAAAAACCAATCGACGAGATCTGCGCCTCCCTCTCTGCATAGACATTATGGACCAGCTGTGTGATTTAGTGTTTGTGATTTTTTAACATTTTTTCCGTCAAAAAACGCTCTATCGATCACTCCCGTCATGTATATAATAAAATATAATCATTATTATTGGCGTTTCGTATATAGGTTGACCGTACATTGTGTGTATTACAATATTATTATTATTATTATTATAATATTGTCTATGCATGATTTACGAGAGTTATTTTAAACCGTTCATCCACATAATTTATTATTACTGTACTATTACTGTTGTGTAATACAATAAATTATTTCCCCTGCAGCAGCGGTGGCAAATGTCATTCGTATAAATATTTTGGTCACACTAGACTCCATTACACACTGCCGAGTTGTACGTATACTATTATGCAGGTGGCGCAAAGAGTTGTATCATTCTAAAAAAAAATAATAATTTTAACCGACAAGAATTAAGCAGGTACGCGAAGTTGATTATAACAAACTTTTTAACGATCGAATTCAATTAGCGCCTGGGCGTCTCTCCATAATATTATAGTATGGGTAGGCATAGTTATAGTAGGTATATACTCGTATGATAGTATAATGTACGTCAACGCCGTAGCTATACATTTTTTTATAGTTTTTGTACAACTAGAATTGCACAAAAATGTTGGGCGACACTTGCTCCCATTTCCCATCTACTGCTATTACCGAACTGATGCACATGCGAGGAAAGCATCATCGGCGTGGCTATGACAATAATGCAATAATATTACGAAATGACTGGCGTACATCGTGTCGACGCTCCGCTTCTCGACGTCATCGAAAACCGGTCGAGTCTTACTCAAGAGAAGAGTCGGAGAAAAAAAACTCATTAAAAATGATAAAATGTGTTGCATAAGACCGAACATGAACTATATAATATATTATTATAGTGATGTACAGTGTGTCTGTAAACATATTATAATACACTCGCGGAATCGATGCATTTATAGAAATAATTCGAGTATAATTTAATTGGTAACATACCAATAAATAGTTCATATCACGCGACATCAAAACTTCGTTTCTGTGGTCATAATTTCCATCGCAATCGTAATAAACACTATCTGAAATATTACTATGATTATGAAGCTAGTATAATATAATAATATACAGTATAAACATTACATATCATATTATATATACTGACACATATATAAATTAATATACTATATTATATACATATACACGGTGATCTTTTAAAGGTCAGATTACAATATTTTGATTTCTCTGTAGCTTCTTTAATTTTAAAAACATAACATTTGGTGATGCTCATCCATTGACTATTGCGTTCAAAATCTGGACTATTTTAAAGTACATTTTACACAATAAATTAGATAAATATCAAGTTAATAATTATTATTTTGGGGGTCGGCCAAAAAAACCAATATTAATAAAATCCAGGCTTTTCAGAACATCACTATTTAGTCTTCGCAGAATAACAAATGCCCCACCGTATGTATCCAATCAAACCCTCCACAATGTCATGCGCATGAAAACAATTGAAGAAAAATCGGTCATTTATTACAAGCGATTCTTTTTACACCTAGCCAACCACAAAAACCCACTAATCAGGAATCTAAATACTATAACTTTGCCCGAAGCTCCTCGACATTGCCTGAAAAGGAGATGGTGCAGGGACCTCTTAATCTTATAACTCCTAACGTTTTTTTTCAGCTCGTCTACACACTCCACTCTTCCCATCCACTAAGTCATGGATTAACATAATCTGTGCTCATGCTAAGTGCTGCTAATGGGTGACGTCTTACCCCCGTATTATCCTGCTTGTTTACTTTCTTCGAATATGTTTATTACGCAATTAGTATAGATTGTATAATTTTTATAAAAATTTAAAAAAAAAATAGTGATAATAATAATATTGTTGTTTGAAAAGAATAAAACATATAAATATAATAATAATACTATTTTGTCGTAAGACGGCGCTTTATATATGCAATTTTCATACACCATAATATTAGTGAAAGTAAATAACACGCTATACTTACCCACCTGTTTCATGTAAAACACAATAAAAATATTATATATTATACAACATTATATAAATATATGAAATATTACATAAATTAATTGTATAATGATGTAACATATTTCATGTTAATCAACTACGACCGAGTGCAATATTATAAGAAAAATATAGGTAAATTTCCTTCAAAAACTTAATGATTATTATTTATTCGAACTTGAAAAAAATACAATTTAAATATTGCTACAGAAACCAAGTCCGCAGAACCAGACGGTGAACTGTTCAAACTCAGCTTCCCCCTCAAAAAACCAGTGATCACCGAAAAACAGATTTGCATCATATCGTGTATGGTACTATTGGGTCATTGTCGATTATTTTTTTTAAGTCATAAACGTTACCAAAATCGTACATTGATTTAATTTACAGGAATTTACAACACGTTGCGTTTCAATTTTGATTCGATTTCAGTTATTTATGACAGACGACTGTAGCATGCACGTTTCCGATAACATTTTAACGTGCACGACGTAATAATTAATCGTATAATTTTTAATGTAAAACTATGGTGCTTTTGCGTTTTCTAGACAATGTGGTGCATTTATTATTATTATTTTTTTTTTCATTGAGAATAAATGCTTCAACAATTGGGTCATCAGCCTGTATTCATTACTCATACATTAGCCATAGACAATTTTAATGGTTATTATTTGATATATATTATTGTATTATTATTACTTGCGTATACAATAAGACGTATTTTATATTATTATGTTGTAGATTATTTCTTTGAGAAAAGGGTTTTTGAAGCTCGTACAAAACAATATTATAGTATTGTTTTTCACTAGATTGAATTCCTAGAGTACACGTGCAGTCTGCCAAAGTATTAAAACAAGTACTAGGTATATACTAATAAAGCATTGCAAGTTTTTTCGCGGAAGTGCATAAAATTATATTATTGTGGGCGTACAATTCCACGCGACAAGTAGGTTCACCTGGCTCACCCCTCAATTACTAAAATAGTATATTATAAGTTTTTTCTTTGTATTGTATCATTTCTTAGTCAGAATCCACGCATTGTGTTTTCGATCAAAGAGAACTCAACATTGTTTTTCGGTGGATAGCTCGAAGTGATTACTAGAATTTTCTTGTAATAAGTATTGTGTCCATAATAAATTTCCACGGTGACTTCCTTTAAAAAGAGAGAGAGAGAGAATACAAGGAGAACAAATGAATACCATGTACAAATATTGGTTTATTTTTCCCACTAATTTCTTTCTTTTGCATACGCGGAAATCTTTTGATATATACTTTCCCGATCAAACACTATTTGATCAAAACTGAGTGAATTTTTCAAATTTTAGAACCATTTTCTAGTATGTATTGTTTCGTGGATTTATTTATTTCGAAGGAACGCCAAACAGACAGCATTTTGCGTTACACTTGTGAATTAATTGTATATTGTTATTATATATTGTGCCAATCCATACGCGATGGTGAGTTATTGATTATATTTTTATCGGTTGATAAAACCATAATTTTATTTAGTGGGGGATAGTTATATAATATAGTATTATAATATTATAATAAATTATAGATTCTCACTAAAACTAAAAAATGTCAAATAACTAATTATTTTAACTCAGATGTAATAAATCACAATCTTTCGATTGTTTATAAGTTAAAATATTATACCTAATATCGAAATGATTTTACTATCAGTTATTAGTTAAATATTATATTTTCTGAGAAAAAAAATATAGTTCATAGTATTATGTTTGTTCATTAGGCATTAGCAGTTGTATTATTTGGCGTTTTAATTATCGTACTTATATTATAATTTTTAAAGCGTATTTCGTGTGATTCGTTTAACGCAGTACATTTATTATCTAATAGGTATTCATGTTTTTGAAATAAATTTTTTTTGCGTAGTTTAAAGTAGTTACAAAACAATGTTTTTACTAAAAAAATTTTTTTTTTATCCTTGTGGTTTTTGAAGTTTTTTACTTTTTTGAATTACAACATATAATTCGAAGGCAGAATATTTTTCTTAGTATTTCAATACATTAAAACTTTACTTATGATAATTAGTTCATGATCTATAACTTATAAGTAGAGCGCGGATTTTTAGGTTCTTAAAAGCTTAAAATATGATGCTAATATGCTCTAAAAAAACCCTAAAATATTCTCTAAATATGCTTTACACTTTTAAATATGCTAATAATATGATTTTTTTTTTCAAAATAATTCAATAAAATCAATATATAACTTTATAGTTATACAGTATACAATATCATTCCTTTGGGTAACAGGTAAATTAATTAAATATAAAAAATTTAAAACAAATCATACATAGGTATATAAATATATAATGATATATTTATATATAAAAACAAAATATTTTTAGTTGCGATATTTTGTTGCAAGTAATCTTCTTTTCGCATACTTGACAATAAACTATATCGCCATCAGTCGTAAATACTGTATCGTTTGTTTTATTATACGGCTCTATCCACTGTTTATGTAAATGTTTCATTTTTGGCATTTTAATTAAATAAAAATTAATATTAGGTACAACTAATTAAAATAAATCGTAAGATGTTAAACAATTTAAAAGTAAAAACAGTTCCTATCACGTTATCAATTATCAAATACGATATTCTATGTGTACAATCTCGGACTGAGAGAAACAGAATGACCAAAGTTACCAATTTGATTACAAACAAGATGATAACTGAATTATTTTTTATTTTTATCATTCTTATATCAAATTATTTATTTTTTCCTAGCAAAATATTGTTGCTAGAAAAAATCACTAATCGAGAAATCAATAATTTACATGATGTTTTAGAAACAATAATGGAATATATTCTAAAATATGCTTTAATATGCAAAATAAATTTTTTCCTACGCACTCTTTGATGGATAAATCGTCCACATTTCTCATCCTCGTAGAGCTGCATAAAGCCAATAAAAATATGTAAAAACCTAAATATCCGAGCTCTACTTATAAGTAATTGATAAGTGGAGTAGCGGACAAACATTTTGTGGAGTAACTGCGTTCCGCTCATTCTGCTCATCAAAACATTAAATACAATACCTATACATTATAAGGAAAAAATTATGCAAAAGCATAAAAATCCGTCCTTTATTTATAACTTATAACTTATAAGTTATAAACCATAAACTGTTCTTCCTAAATTAAATTTGTATGTATCGAAATACTAACTATACAGATATTCTGCTTTGGAATATAGAATTAAATCTGTAAAAAAAAATCACAAAATTTCAAGGAAAAACAATTTTAAAATTTTTTTTAATGACTAGAAACAATGTGAAAAATGTTTTTAAAAATGTTTCTATTTTTTGAAATATTGAGTGTTCATTTATAAAAGGATTATTCGGGAGAGCATGCCGTGTTCTACTAAAAAACCGTTAAAACTAAAATACGCATCAGATTTATTATGTCCGTTATAGCGTCGTTTTATCAAATAATAGTTTTGTGACGAACGCTAATGGTTTAACTGTACATTCTTTTAGAGTTAAAATTAAAATTTGCAGATCTGCATCGTTGGAAAAAGTCATAAAAAATGATGATACCTACCTCGCTGATACTCATTTAAAACCTACCAGAGTTTCCGGAAATGGTTAGTGGAAACGTTAAATAAAATTATGTCAACAATCTTAATTGTTCTTTGTGTAACTACGATGCTGTTATCGCGATACAATACGATTATTAAAGTAGCTATTGTAGAATGCGCCACCTCGTCGACTATAATTGCATAATGTAATTGTACGACCCCCTCAATAACCCGAAGCAGAGAAAAACGTTATACATGCAACCTTGACCGAATATTAAATATAACTACACTGATAGTTTTGTTTTTATTTCATATATATATTATTTTTTGGAAATCATGATCGTAGTTTTATATGTTCGTATTACGTATTAATATGTATCTGTCATCATCTGATAATTTGAAACTACTTCGTAATTGATGATGATTCAAATGTCGTCAACATAACTTTAGTGAAAAAGACTATTCTTATCGTATATTGTTTATTTTGAGTTGTTGACGATTGATTTTTTATAGAACAACAGACCGTTCATCAACAATCAAGTGGCTAAAATTTGATATGACTGCTATGTGATATGTTAGGTAACTCGAGTACACTCACTACTCAATCTATATGGTGTTTTGAATACATACAATTAATATTTGAATGAGTTTTGTTCGAAAACTATCCAATTCCATTCAAAAATTACCAATGAGCAAAAAATACACTCTCGTCTATAGTGTGCGATAATATTACTGCACTTTGTTGATAAAACTTATCGGTATTTAACGGGTTCGCGTTCTATCATATTTTATTGTGCGAATTTCTCTGGTGCGACGGGGTTAGACAATTATTTTTAACGGCCTACGGAAGAGACGATCACATATTGTTATTAGAATGTAATAATTTTATATCAAGAGCAACCCTACGAGTGATGGGTAGGAGGAAGGGGAGGTGGAGGTATGTGGGCAGAGGTCAACGGATCGTGCGCGGCCCAGATACCCGTCGACGCGATAACCCCGACGGATGTGAACCCGTCGTCAGAGACTTAAGTTTCGGAGCTCGGGGTTGGTCGGGCGACCGGAGGTATAATAAAGTGTGTCGACCACCAGATTAGAGACGGATTAGAACACGGATCACATGCCGGGTAAACGGTCGGCGTGGCGAGTAGGAGTCTGCGGTGGCGATATCGTGACGTCGGGTGGGACGGAGCGCGTGGAAAAGCGACCCGGTCGTGTGACATCTGTGGCGGCCGAACACTATAGTGATACCGGAAATACGCCTCTCGTATTATAATTTTGCACAGGTCCGCCGCGTCACAGCACCGGCAATGGCGAGGAGCGGAAGCTGCAGTTATATCTATCCGAACAGAAAACAATGGACGCCTCTATCCTCGTCTTCCTACTGCTCGACCGACCCCTCCCCCCCCTCCCCCGCTGGTCGCACCGATTGCGGAGCGAGTCGCATTGTTCTCTCGGCCGATTCATCCGATCTGCAGCAGAGCCCGAGGGGAAAACCTCCGTCCAGCGGGTGTGTATGCGTCATCGTAATATTATTATCATCGCAATCGTCACACCTTATATACGATCACCTAACCGCCACCGCCACCTCCATCATCGCCATCGCCCTGAATCGGACGAGACCGACCGATTGTGGTCGTCAA
Source organism: Myzus persicae (assembly GCF_001856785.1). Lineage (NCBI taxonomy): Eukaryota > Metazoa > Arthropoda > Insecta > Hemiptera > Aphididae > Myzus > Myzus persicae. The sequence continues at coordinate 655,704 of NW_019103315.1, forward strand.
GTCGATAATTAACTGCTGACACGCTCACAAACACACACACACACACACGCTTATCTGATGTAATGTAATTCGCGAATATTTATACTCGATTCGGTATGGGGTGAAACCCGGTGTAGGGGGGGGGGAGTTTGTGGACAATGGGACATTATGGTATGTTATGTTTACTGTGTATATTATATTATTCTAACATTATGTAAATTAAGACACTGACTATTTTACCGAATGAATACACTACGCGGAACTATAATGTTGTGCGTAGAATTTATTATTAACAGTAATATTCTGAATTATTACTTCGCTTCGTTATAATTTTTTTACGTACTTTAAGTTGATGATCTTTTGAACATTTTCTCATAGATCCGTTTTATTTTTTTGTTTATAAATTATTCAAAACGATTTAAAAATTAAAATGTTGTTGTAGCAGCAATCAAATATATTTTTGAAATGTATGCATATTATAATACGGTTATAGTATAGGTTATAGTATAGGTTATAGTGTATTATATATGTTACATACTACAGCTATTTAGATACGCTTTTTAAAATTCATTATTCACAATAAGGTATTTTTTAAAAGTGTTCGAAAACTATGTGCAGAATTTAGATTTGTTAAAAGATGTGACGTCTATTATTTGTGTAGTCTGTAATTACGACAACCCGACTCAACCAGTAAATTTTAACATAATGTGATAATGTCAGACAAAACAATATATTCTCGTTATTACTTTCACGATTTCTACAAATATTGCTGAACGTAAAAAAATCATCAACTGAGAATTGACTAAATACGATAAAATAATTTTAGGCCCTTAAAATAATCGACATTGAAGAGAATTTGATTATTAAATGTTGAATATATTTTTACGTTATTAATTATTATTATTGTCTAAATTGCTATAGTATACTATTTGTTAACCAGTTGTATATAATAAACCATTGCCGGCCAAATTCGTGCAAAGCTACTGCACAAGACGAAAGTGAGGAAATCAAACTATAGGAATTTATTGTATTTGTTCTAAATATTTTCCGTTGCACATGTCTTAATACTTTGTCCTATTCCGTACGCGTATTAGTGGTCACCTAAGAAGTGTAACAAAATAATTATTGTCACCATTAATGAACTGATAGGAATGTGTACAGCTGTATTAAGAGACTCAGATGGCATATTAAAACTGGAAATTTTGTTCAAGGCAAAGTATAGTTGATTTACGATTTAGTATACAATTGTATGTATTGATGTTTATTCTGTTATGGATTCAATTTTCGTATTATTTGATAAATTATTATATAAATAATAATAGAACCTTTATCGATCACCAATGCATCGATATAATTATATAGCTGAACAGTAGAATCAATAGAATTAATTGAGGGAACCATTGACTCTCCTCGTTTGTTAGAACAACTCGATAATCGTATTCCTGGTAACACCATGCATAAGGAGTTAATACAGTAAATTGAACCAACTTTACAAAATAATAGATCTAAAGTAAGGATGATGTTGATAGCCGCAATAATAATGTACTTACAACACTGTTCGTGTCTGACCATCTATTATAATATCTCATGTTAGGTATAGGTAATTATTTAAAATGTTCTAATAACACATGTTAAATTTTTTTTTTTTAAATTGTGTACTTTATAACTTGTACTTGTAGTAAAATCTATCAATCAAAATTTAATTTTTGATATTTTATTCCTGATCAAGAAAAATATACACGCGTGACACAATTATTTTACTTCAATAATAATATGAAAACAGAAAACAATTTAAACTGGGTGCCATCCAAATTGAAACTAGTAGGTTTTAAAATAATTAACTTTGAGTACAACGTTTAATAGGTAGGCAATAATAATTAATAGGTATATTTTGCAGATATGAGAGTTAGAGGAAGATGATAGTAATTAATTTGATTTATCAATATTTTATAACAAGAAAAGCTGTCTGAATATAATAATATTGTTGTACTTGATCAAATATCACATCTATTTTATAGTCAGTCAAAACAATTTTAAAGGACTATTAATTATTATTCATGTTTCTAACTAGTTTGAATTTTCATTTAGATACAATATAATCATTTTCAAAAAAATCATTGATCGCTTAATTATTTTAGGTAAAAAAAATTTCTTTTTTTTTTTTTATTTATTATGTTATCGAGGACTGGAGGAGGAACTATGGTGCCAGCACTTCTCCTAAAGTTCTTAATTATTTGTAAAAATGTCTTTAACGAATATTTGGATACACTAATTACCTATAGTTGACTGAACAAATTGTGATGAGGAAAACTGCCGAACAACCAAAAGCTGTTAGTGCCTAAATACATGGGTATACCTGGAATTTATGAATTTTTTTAAATGTAATTTTAGTGAACAATTATCGAATGCTTCAAACACACACCATATTTTATTGATCTACCTAGTTATATTATGATTGTTAATAATTTCCGGCCGTGAGAAAATATAAAATACTATACATTCAGCGCCATATAAAGTGAACATATGCATTACTTTTGATGTTAATATATTCCATAGTTATTTATTATTGGTATTTAATATCATGTTGAATAACATTAATAATTGCAGCAATGAGGTTTCTTGAAAAACAGTGAGGATATAAATACAAAATACAATCTTTCAGTGCGGCTACGAGAGTCCAGATAAATTGCATGTCTGATGTTATGCAGTTTACTAATGCTTTCGTTGCATTCTCATTGATTGTGGCTTTGACTTGTGAATCATATTATTACTTCAATAAACAATAGTTAATATTTCGTGCGAATACAAAACTATGAAAAACAAAGTAGAATAAAAAACAAGAAAATATCTGTCATTGCTAGCTGACCCGGCAATGCTTAGCAAGATTTCTAAGATATTAATTTAATATCTATTTCCTGGATGTTAAATAATTATTTTTATTTTAGACTAATTTTATTCACTTCTCCGTGGTAATGAAGCCATATAAATTTAGTTACTACCGTGGATTCTTTATAATGTTGAAAAAAAATTATACCACTTACGATATGGAAAAAGACTGCCGGCAAGGTGGTAAACCGGACACTGTACAAGGTAGATTTAGAGGTAGCTTTACTTTCGTCTAATCATTTTCGAAAATGAGAGTAGTACGTAAGTAATAAAATTCAATCAAATGTACAATCAATTACGTTTTGAATTGATTAAACTAACCAACAATCAACAATTAATAAATAACAATAATAATCGTCGCCAGACTATACGAGAGCACAATACCTGCCGCATAAAATGCATGTAGAGGTATACAATTTACAAAATTATTTTAATAAATAATAACTTATTGCTTATTAATTTTATCGGACTAAATTTATGCCTTAAACCTTCTCTGTGATGTCCTCTTTAATTAAAAAAAAAACTGTAGGACCATCCAATAAGTAGTTTCGGAGTTTATCCCGAACAAAAAAAAGCGACTTCATTTTAAATAGTAATATAGATTATGTTTACTATACTTTTACTACACTTATACTAAACTATCTTATCAAGTGTTATATAACACGTTGACAGACCCATCACTGTTATAGCAGTCATAATATTATAAATCGTACTATGGCGATGACTGCTATAACAGTTATATATTTAAAAGTCGTAAAATGGTTTAACTGCTAGAGCAGTTTCGATTCTTATGACTTCACCACATTGGAAATTATTTAGTGTCCTATTGTGACATAATAAAAAAATGAAATATTATAAAAACAATAGTTTTTATAAATGTTATTTTACTTATGCCACTGTGAATACACAATCAGAGTGACTTCAAAATTGCAGCCATTTCCATCAATGTGTTAATATTAATAAAGATGATTTTAAATATTTTTTTAACGAACAAATTACAAGAATATTTGTGGTTATTAGGTTTTTTTTTTAAATACCATGTTTGATAAAATTATGGGGAAAATAACAAATTACGAGTGAAAATAAGCTGCGGCTTATGTCTTATTTCTGATTATACCTACTACAGTTATATGCTACTAAATAATATACAAATACATGTAATACAATTTTTACATCGATTTTCAATCAATTATTATTTTCAAATTAATTTATTAAATACGTTTGTTTTTCTTTTGTATGCTATTTTTGTATATTTTACCATCATGTACATAATATTATGCACCTACTAATAATAATTATTACAACGTATTAGTATTTACATTTGTACTAATTTCAGGCGTCAGCATGCTATGCAAATAAAAAATATATTTTCTCATCATATTTTAAATTAAATACATTTTAATACTATTTCGATTCGCTACTGATTTGTATGATAGTTGTACTTATAGTTAGAAACGATCCATAGAAACGATTATTACATTTTGTATTTTAATAAATATTTTGGTTAAAGTTAAAAACTGGAAAACGAAACAATTAAAAAACTATTATAACTCTTAAACAAGTTTCTATTCTTATTTCCTAGACTATATTATGGTCTCAATCGATTATTAGCTGTAAACATTTTTTTTTGTCTAAAAAACTGATGTCTACTACCGTATCATTTGTATTCCTTTGGCGAAAGGTTAGAAGTCGAGCAGGTTGACCACAAATTAAATATTACGAACTTAATGTTCCATGACTTGCATATGTTATTGGTTAAACCCAAAACTAAATTCGGTCAAACGTATGTTCACAGGGTGCGGCGGAAACATACACACAATGTTTGATTTAACATATGATTTTATGAGCTAAGAAAGCACTTTAAAAATATTATATTATTAACAGTGCAGTTTCTATTAATTGGTATTCTACTAACTAGCTGCAGCGTATATTATTAAACAAAATACTCTTTTGCTACTTATTTATATTAGCGTGTCGCTCGAGTATTTTTATAATTCCACTTTTTTTTCAGAGAACAAAAGAGGGCGGGGGGGGGGATTGTTTTGACCTTTGACTCACATTCTGAACGAGGCTGAAAGAAAATAAAAAAAAACCCCGCGAGTGCATATTGTTACATATCATTGCCATTTTATTTCATCACATGTGTGCTACAAGTGCAATCTCTAGGCATATTGTACCTAGTGTTTGGAAAATAAAGCAATTGAAAAACGGCAAGTGACAAAAAAGAGCGAAGAAAAAAAAGCAAGAAGAAAAAAATGCAAGTCTAAAAGTAGGTAGGTATACAATTATCGTCACTCCGTAGTGCTGGGCATTATATTATAATATTTCTAAAATTGTATTCTTATTTCTTATACATGTACGTTTTCTAGAGCTACAAAAATCATTGATGAGTGACACATCATATTGCATCACATACACACTTGTGTGAGATTGGGAAATTATCACCACAGGCTTTATATTTCAATATGGAACGATTGTGTTTGACAAGAATGCTGGTTACAAATTGCACTATAGTGCGCTGGGATACAACCACCTTACAAAAGTTTCCTAAAAGACAACTCATTTGTGCACAACATTTATAAGACTCGTTTGCACTCAAATTTATGAACAATAATTATTATAGGGATTTTAATACATACATTGTACTACTACTAAGTACTAATAGTAGTAAGGCGTATTAAGGTTTATACAGAGTGTGTGTAACCTTCGACTTTAAGTACTTAAACATTAAAATATAATTACGTACATATTCAATTTTTAATAGTTAAAATTAAACTCTTATGCAATTTTCCTTCGCCCTGTTTATATTATATTCATAGTTATACAGTACAGCTTGATTCTTATTCTAAGTACCCTAAAAATATTATTCTTACTATTTTGTTATTTTTATAATTCAGGAAATTTAAAATTATTTTAAACTTCACACCGTTTTTCTCGTTACACATTTTTGTTACTGTGGCATCTGTCATTGCAGCATATTAAAGTCAACTTACAAACTGAACTTTTAAATTATTGTAATATAAGCTCTAATAAATCGTAATTTTATTATTATAATGCTGCGTATGTACTACCTGCAATATTATGTTTAGGAATTATGAGTCGTAAACTATTCGGTTCATATCGGGGTTAGATTTTAGGATTTCCGAGGTGGCTGATCGTCATCGGTTGGTGGAGGGTGGCGAGTTAAGGGAAAGAAAACGAGAGGATAGAGAACGCTCGACGGGCGTTAAAGCGGGGACGAAAGACACACGTGACGTGTGTGAAGTATGCGTGAGGGAAAAATCGCCAATGGTATATACCCATCAATGTATATACATATATTACTCGAGCTGAAAAATAATAGGTTTTTTTTTAATGAAGACGTCTGCCGAGGGGCCCGACAAACACTCGACGCTTCTAACCCCTATGGTGTAAATGATTTTAACGAACGGGGCGCAGAGACGAAAAAAAAATAATAAACGAATACGAACATGTACTTTACACGTTGAACGACATACCGACGACGACGTCACAACCGATGCGATTTTATTCTACATAATATTATTTTATAGCCGACAACTCAGAGGCTCTCGTACACTCAGAGAAAGTTGTATACGATCCTGTTCCTGCGGTAGGTACATAAACGTAGTGGTGTTCGAGGCTTATTATTTACCTTGGATACACGGACCGACGAAAGTATATTTCATTTTTTTCTCTTCAATTTTTCCGTTCCGGTCACGGCGTCGACGAGGAATCCGCGTATCACTCAAAGCCGGCATAATTTAATATCGCATATTTTATATACCGTATTTTTTTTTTATACGCGTTCACCGTTTTTGCTAAACGATTGAAAATTACTTTTGAAATGTATAATACGCAATGTGTTCAATAAAATACCGAGGGAAATAAATTATTATATTTGATGAAAATGAGAACTTAGCATATTTATCACTTGAAAATGATAATTTTTAATTTGCATTTGATCTGTCCCTTGAACTATATTGACTGTCGAATTTCCATTTTTCAGACCAAAGAAAACAAATTCGATGCTAATTCTTTTTTTAATAAATGTTTATATATATATATATGTACAAGTAAACGTTTAAACAATGTAAGTGCACACCTTTTTATAAATATTTTATTTTCAGTATTATTTGAAGATTGCCAAAAAACTATGTTCGATAAAATACATTTTTTCTCATACATTTTTCTCTAAATTCTGAAAAGTAAAATAAAACTTATTATTCGATGTAATCACGGGGACGGCGTGGTCAGCTGATATACAGTGGCTTATAGTTATTTTTTACATTAAAGTTTTCATGCTGCCGTTTTGTAAAAAGAATAATTATAGCTTGCGTGAAAATATTGAAATGGAAAATCAGTGACCTGAACTGAAGGCCAAATATTATATCCATTGAAGCATCTAAAAATAAAAGAGAGAAAAATGCTCGTGTTTTACTGTTAATAATATTGACAGTACAAAAGTGTTCAGAGAAAACATTTATTTACAAAACCGTAACCCCCACACCGAATCAATTGATTTTTCATTTCAAACGTTTACAAAAACATATTAATCTAATTAAATTATGGCTGAGTAGAGCTGTTGTCAAACAATGTCTTTAAATCGTCGTCGAATTAAACTAAAACAATACTGAGATTAAAATTAAAATTAAATAATCACGTTACATTTATCATTTTTTTTTTTTTGTTTACTGTTTATTTATTTCAAGCATTTGAACTAATCAATTTTAATTAAATCAATAAATATTAGATAAACAGAATGGAACAAATTGCATTATTGTTATACCTAATTTTTATCGAAAAGATCATTCGAGATACTATTTATAATATAGCTGCTTTTGAACAATAGAATACTAATTAGGTATTATGTCATATTTTATAGAATAACAAAATAAGTAAAATATATATAAAAGGAAAAACTACTTGTCCTTATATATATAAACTTACGAAATAAACTATAAAGTATAAACTCATAATTGTATTTATTTTTATATTGCGTCGTATAAAGGCGCACCAATACGAAAACGAGGACTAAGTTTGCTCGTTTAGTTTTGATAGTTATGGGATTATAGCCTACGGGTAAGTTGAGCTATACATACATAATTATTACTACATATTTTAATATATGGACTGTAAAATAAAATCAGATTGAAAATCAATAAAAGTAATAAAATATTATATGAAAACACAGGTTACATAAGTCATACGCATAACCAAATAATTATTTATGGAAATTATATTATTATTTATGTATACGTGTATCTATCAAACAATAATTAATAAAATATTCCTACCAAAATGTAAAAAAGGTCAAATCAGATATGACAGGTATATAGTTGAAACGAATGAATTAATTATTTGAAGGATAATTATAGCTTCACGAATATAGTTTGCACGTTATAACTTGTAGCCCGATCTTAACAAATACGTATAAAATAAAATAAACTATCTGCTATAGTACCTATTGTACATCATTTTTTTTTTTTTTTATTAAAACAAACCGTTACGACTTTACTTGTGATACGACCAAGACACTATCTTGAAATACGTAAAGCTCATCTAAATTTTAAACGTCTATGAATTATAATTTTAATAATAATAATACTTCTTAATATTACTTCTGATTGAAAATGTTAATAACATACAATTCGAACAGTGAAATATTTTACTAAGCATAGGTATGAATATATTATGTTTTACATATTATAGGATCATTTTTTTTTCTTAAAATATGAAGAGAGACCTATGCACCCATGGACTTTGTCGGATTTGAATCCCCGTTATTTTTTGTCTCAATAACATTGGCGATTTTTTTTTCTGTTAATAAATAATTGTTGATATCATTTATAATTTCGATTAGATATTCAGTCACATTAGCTTACTGTAGTCTTTGTAATTTTTATTTAATCATTGTTATCTGTATAGAGTGTCTCAAAAACAGTGCTGGTTTTAATTTAATGAATCAAAATTTGAATGAATAAACTATCAACTTAACCACAAATAAAAAAATCAGAGTTGGTGACATCACAGGAATTTGAAATCCGTTCCTGATCACCACCTTGAATGAGGATCACTTTCTCGGAACAACAATTTTTCACGATTATCACAATAATACCATGTTCCTCAGTAGTGAAGTGATCCACGACTAGGTGCAATGTACACGGTACATATAAAAACAAATACTTCAGTAAAAAAAAACATGACAGATTATATCTATAAGTTATATCTGCAAGGTGGATATCACGGACTAAAGGTATAAGTGTATCACGTCCGTGGCGAATATCATAAATATAATATATAAGGTAGACGTATATTATAGTATTATATATATTATATATCTACCTGGGATAACTGATGTAGTGAATAATAAAAACAAGGTGGTCAACATTATCGGAACAAAAAAAGAAATTTAAAAATTTGGTGGTCGAAAACCAGCGGATTTAATTTGACACCGTTTTACATTTACCGACAAAACGACCACGGAAACTCCTCACAATCGTAATGTATTGTAATCTATTGCACGGAATCACTGCAGGTGTTGGTTCACCGCAATTATTGTTATAGATGCAAAGTACGTGCGTTTTGACGAATACGGCGCTTCCAACAGTGCCCACCCATAACTAATGTAATCGCGTTTTGAAGACGGCGGTGGAGATGGGATAGCGAATTCGGGAGTTCCGAGAGACGGTTGTTCATATATTGATACCGTTTGATTGTTGCACGGTGATTACTTGTTTGCTGTGTAAATATCTACGCTCGGCATTCGGTTTATAATAGTTTGCCAAGTTAACAGGGAGAGTCGGAAAATATTTACTAATTATCGCGGAGAACGGTCGTAATCTCGGTCCCGTTTTCCACGAAACGGTTTTGCACGCCGCGGAGTTCTCCTCGAACGATCAAACAGCGAAACCCTTAGATGTGTGTTCGCAGAGTATCGCTATTGAGACGTTTTTCTCGTAGTTAGTGGTTGTTTTACATACAGGGTGAGATGCCATTGCAACGAGTAGTAGTGGTCGTCGTCGTTTGTCGCGGCTTTACATCTCTCATCACCCCCCCCCCCGCCCTGGCTTATTATCGTAATAATATTATGTACCTATTTACGTGTATGCGTCATAAACATATGTGGGCATGTGCACGGGCGATGATGTGTCTGTTATAATATATTTTAAGGGTTTCCGCTTTTGTTTTAATATCCACCGCCACTTTATTCCGAGTACCTACGATACACGTCCCCTGCCGCGCCATTCGAGGCGGTTATAATATTATATATATATACATGCATGTAAATAATACATATTATAATATAATCCAATCGGAATATGCTGTTTCGAGTAGGTGCATAATACATATATATATATATATATGTATTTACACGAGAATACCTCCAACGAAAGCGTTAATTACACCGCTCGAGTAGGTATCGTATCTGCAAGCACCCGAGAATTGCGATAACAATGATATTAAATAAATTACCTCCTCGAAAAATCGTTGTCTTCCTGCTTGTACGGAACGTAGCATTTTTCTCCGAGTACCCAATTATGTTATATGACAAAGAATAATTTTTCGTAATCAATATGGCCGAAGTTCTCGGCTACGATTATTCCCTGTCATTATTATTTTTGTTTACTTAATCGGAAACAAAAAAAAATTACAGTTCTTAGATTTTTTAAGTGAAAAAAAAAAATTGAAAAACGACTTGTCTACAATAAATTACGTTGCAATATTGTACAGTACAACTTGATATTATAATGCACCGATAGAACTTAACATATATTATGTACTATTGTTGTAATAATATAATGTGATAGGAAATTGCTGTATACTTAAGGCCACGGTTAGTGGTCGATAATGTGGACGGGACTTTTGTTGCCCGTAAATGACCTTTTCCTTTTCACCCAAATATTTTAAGACTGCTTTCCCTTTTTGCAAAACAAAATTATGGCTCTTTTCGTACACGTTTTCGTCATAAAGACTTTGGGAAACACTTACATTAAATTATTTATTTGTCTAAATCAGTTTTATAAAGCCATAAACTCAGGGAGTATCCACCTCGAGAAGACGTCTTTTATTGCTGTCCAAAAAGTTTTTGTGTTTGTGAAATTTAAAATATCATAAATAAAATAAATTTCGAAATTATAAATAATAAATCATCATTATTTGGTATTTAGTTTTTAAGTATTAACTATTATTGTATTAGGTGAAATAACTCGATTTAATAAAATCATGCGGATAATTTTCTGCTTTGGTATATTGTTGGACGTTCTTCGAAGACATTCGCATGCGTTAAAGGTCCTTATTAATTCTAATCTAATAATATAATATAGCTACCCAGAAACTCCGAACTTGATTGGAATAAAGTATGTAATCAATTTTCAGAGATTAAGGAGTCGATTAAGCAGTCACAGTAATTTTATATTTCCCTATTTTCAACACAAACAATAATACGGAAGAGTTGGTGAATCAAAAATAAATACTGTAAGGTTGTAATATTATTTGTTTGGTTTTAACGCATTAATAATATTCTTGGGTAAAAACTGAAATCAATTTTTTTAAATAATATTTTAGTGAAAAAGAATTATTATTATAAAATATATAGAGAAGTATAGAATACCAGCCGCAGCGTCAAATATTATAGATTATTACCATTGTACCACAGTAGAGTCGGCACTGAGCACACTAAGCACTACATGTACGTATTACAGTCCAAACACTAGTTGAAAGGTCAGCTGGGTCAGCTTTTTTTTTAATTTCGACCGATACATCATACACGTACCATTATACCTATATATACATGCATATACATACATATACAATACATATACATGAACATGTACTTGCATGTGTGTGTGTGTGTGTGTGTGTGTGTGTGTGTGTAATATGGTGTACAAGTATATTTGCCGGTGGCGATGGCGGTTTTCAAGGGGAAAAAAATGCTCGTCGTAATGCCACTGATATTTCATTTAATCCCGTCGGATTCTTCCCTCCGTGACGACGACCCTTCTAACCCACGTCCTTCACTTCGTCTGGCGCTCATCCCGTACCTCTATACACATGCATACATATATATATATATATATATATATAAATACAATATATACTCATACTCCAATTGCGCTCGTTCAGCACACGTATCACATACATATATATTATACATAGTGATTTTTATTTAATATCGAAACTGTTTTGTAATGCTCACGGTGTACGCGTAACGGCTCTCCTTACTCCCCTTATGCACATACACATACACATACACCCACCCACCCACACATCCACGGCGTGTATCTCGTTAGCGCAGCTGAACGCCTTGTCATGTCCCATTACCGAATTCTCTCCTGCCGCCACTGCGGCCGTTGCGCATAGCGCTCGCGGGACGTTAATTTAACGGGCCTGTCACGTCGAAAAAAGTGTCTACGGCACGGCGGCGGCGTCACGCTTGAGATTTTCTTTTTCGTTTATTTACCTTTTTTTTTCTTTAAATTATGGGTGTGCGTGTCTCGTCGCCAAACCGAATTACCACTAACGATTCCCTGTCAAATCGGCGACGGCATCGGTGGTGGCTGGCGTGTTTGAATATATTATAATATAACAAAAATATATATATTATTATAGTAGCGTATAAACGGAGGATCGGAAAAATGAAAAAAAAAATTAAAGTAATAGTAGACATTTCCATACTCAGATTTTCGTATTGATAAGAATTGAGATTTATAGTATAATATTTTGATTTGTCGGTCAATATAAGTTATGTACATAAATTGTCGATGAACTTAAAACGATTAACGTTATAACGTTGGCACTATAATAATATTACACGGACAAACACTAAAAATCAGCTGAATAATAGTCACGAAGTAGGTAGGTACTTAGTTACGTAAACCATCATGTTTTTAATATTTCTTTTCTTTTATTTGCGTTTCCTGTATTTTTATACCTATGGTTGTACATTATTAGTAATTCATCAACATGAATAACTTCTAGTGGCCCTTCAAAGGTAAGGTAAACAGTTCAATTATACTGTACACAATATTTGTTATTTGTGACGTTCGTTTGAATCACTAGAATGTTATAAACATGTCCTAGGAATTGACTTTACAGAAATAGCATGTATTAGTACAGGCAGTTAATTACTTCATTCGAATCGGGGATATCCAGGAAGCACTGACACAGACACTGTGGTTATTTGGGGGCTCGTTGGTGTCTTTTGGCCTACACTTATATAATTGTATGGTTATGAGAAGTAATTCCTCTTATTGTATAGTTGAGATGTGTAGTGCTAAGGGCGTAGTATGTGGGTGTATACGGTCATGGCTGGTAGATATGGTATATCACGTGATATCAAATTTTGTCTGGCTGTGCTGTTTTCAAACATTAGGTATTTTTTATAAAGCTCCAATTTTATTATTTTCGAAATATCTTTTCAACTGGTGTTGGGATAATTTTATGTACAAGCAGGTGGTTTATTATATTTATGGTTGTATATATGAATGATATTTATTACAATTGTTTTATTTTAATTTTCTACTTCTTGTAAGACAACAACATCTTTAGAATTTCATACTTTAAAGTAGAACTGCTGTATAAGGTCCTCAATAATCGAATAATTTTAAACTAGTAGTTTTTTTAGTATTTATTTTTTTATTGCAATACTATTTAAATATGAATTTATATATTTACAAATTGATGCGCACCTCATTTAAGTGAAACTTGTATGGAAAGTGCAGATCTTAATTATAAGTGATAAAAGTATATTTTTATAACATTTTCAATAACTTATACACTAAATTAACACTAAGCTATGTATTATACATATATTCCTATATTATACGTAAAATTATTATAACAACTATTAACTACTGAATCAAAAATGAATTGTATTATTAATCTGACTTGAATAATATCCTTATGCAATATACATATTATGCAGTGACTTTCCGTTGGAATGAATCTAAATTACAAATTAGAGTCTATATTTCTTAGTTAGTCCGTATTTTTTTGAGCTATTCTGAGTCTTCTATTTGAGTAACCATATAATGTTATTGTTACAAATATTAAAATATTACTTTAGGTATAGTATTAACATGAAATATGATATTATCTTTTGCATTATATTATTATAATACGTTGTCAATAATAATTTTGATACGGACAGTTAAGTGTATTAAAGTTTTGAAATTTTAGTGAGGAATATTTCAGAACTAAATTACTATAATATTGTTAAACTTTCAAAATTCAGTTTTTAAATTACCTTTGTACCAATCATGTTTTTATTTATAAATAAAAAATAATTTCATAAGAAAATCCGAAAACATTTTTTTTTAAATCTCTATTAGCCAAACGAGTAGTGGCAACATGGCAATCATAATTTTTAAACACCAACATTTAGGATTTCTGGTGAACACTATAAGAATCAACACAATAGTATAAACAATCATATATATTTTTATGATTTAAAACGTAATAATGTACTATAATCATGTGGTATAGTGCTGTTTTTTTGTTGTTGTTGTATTATGTTCATACCAAGAGACAACTTAATCATACTAAAATATGAAAATAAATGGTATTTTTTTTTATAAGTAGTAGGTATTAAAAAAAGAAACAGTATGCTGGTGCTCACAGCATAAATCAATACAAAATTAAAATTCATGAAAAAAACTGAAAGGTTGGTACATCAATGAGAATTATAATATTATGTTGAGAGTAAGATGTATAGTTAACGCGAGTATTTAAGTCAAAAGTAAACAGCAACATTTTGTTGAAGGTATTTTCACGAATACAGAATTAATATAATACTGCATATTATGATGGTGAAAGTGAATATCAATTGACGCATATGTGTGATGTATCGACATATTTCGAAATATATGGTGATAATTCGATTTTAAGTTTTCTACAAGAATTTCGTCGCTTAAACTTCAAAAAAAAACATACACGACGAGATTCCAGAGCCCTTAACTGCAAGCCAGTAAAAGCACACCTATCCATATTCTATAACGCCTTGCACATTATATCACTGAATATGCAGTGAATGTGTGATGGCAGCCGTACGAGAGACACGCAAGTCGATTATCGGTATCATATATACCTACGTTAAATCTAATTGCCATGGCCCGGTGGGTGGGGTGGGGCATGATTGAGCTTTGGTGCCCGGGGGGGTTGAAGAAGTTTGAAATTAATTAACGCTCCCGCGTTTATCACGTACGAGTGCATGCGTCGGTACATCGCCGTCGTCGTCGAAAGAGTTGATTAATCACTTAAACCATAATATACGTACACTGTACTGTAATATATCACAATATGTGACTATAATATTATAATATATATTTAATATAATTGCTATCGGTACACCGAAGTTTGTCTTGTACTCGTAAAAAAGACCATATCATACATAATAGAACGTTTATAATATTATTATAATGGCGTTAAAACGGTTTGAAACCCACGAATACACTTATACGCTTTCTCTCTGATATTTTTAGTTATTTTATACCAGTAAAAACAAGACTTAGGTACTATCGTATACATGCACCAAAAAACCGTTAAACACCATCACATCATAAACGTACTAACAGGACATAGTATGATTATGTTTATACAAATTAAATAATTACTTATTCATAAACGCCCCTTGGGCATAAAGTACCTACTGTTTAAAGTTATTTCACGATACATAATAAAATTAGGTTATGAGGAGTAACAAAAAAAACAGAAACAAAATCAAAATTATTGAGTTTGTTACTTTAAGTTAACCTTCAATTAATCGGTACAAAAAGACAACAGCTACGCTTACAGGCAGGAAATATAATATAATGTAGACGTGGATCTCAGAGTTTTGTTTGTAACATTAATATTAATAAAAGTAAATATATCAGGACAGACAATTTTGGAATTAGTAGGTCAAAAAGTCAGATTAAATTATTCAACTGCCTTTTAAATTTGAGTTCGATATTCAATTTTAAAGCTAAGGAATGCAATGGTAAGTCAACATTAATTGTTTTGTATGCCAACACGAGTAAAAATCGATTTTGGATTCGTACTAATGTTTTATAAGGCTCTTTTGATGGGAGGCTCCAGATAATTGAACCATGTTACATCGTACGAGATGGTAATATACTACACTCCAACCATTAGAATCATAGAACTCCCAGCAAGTAGGTACGTATTGTAACAACCGAAAAACACATATTGATTTATTATAGATTACATTGCAGATGTTATGTTCGGCGAATGCAAGATCAATAGAAAAATGTAATTCCTAGGTCTATGACTTTGAATGCTACACAGAGTTTCTCATTTTTTATATGATAATTAAAATAAAAATTCTGTGTGTTTTTTGGTGAATGTAATTTGAATGCATTATTTATTCATATTTAAATTAAGATTGTTATTTACACACCATTGTCTAGATAGACAATGTCTTGATAGACTGAAGTGATTATGATAATAACATACTGTAATTTATGACAATCAACAATATTATTGAGTATAATAGTTTCAACTATACGCTATTAAATAAATAAAACAATACCGTAATCTATTTAAAACTATGCTCGACGTTAAAGCATTTTCGATTATTGAAAATTAATGTATTAGTTCTAAGACGAGAGGGTGACAGAAGAGAAGTGAACAAACATATTTTCTGAGAGCAAAAGAGCTAAAACAAATCCAGCCAAAATATGAATACAAAAGATATGACATACCATTTCTGTTATCAACCAGTTACCGCTTCAGAATCGCCGTAACCGTGAATTTACAAAAAAAAATATCATACCTCTCAATTGGCCTTGATTGGATTTGTAAGCGATGTAATCCATTTGTATTCAAATAAAATATGCGAATGAGTCCCGATAACTGCTGCTACCAAAGATGAGTTTTTATTAAAAAGAAAAAAAAACAAATAATCGAAATAATCCAGTAGCAATTATTTACGATTTTAATGCAATGTGATTTTTTGATAACTAAACAAATAAAATACATTTGCATATCGCACATGATGTAAATACTGTTCTACACTTGTACCTACTCGTGCAGCCGTTTCAAACATGTTACTATAGTGCACTTCTGATTTAACTTATCTGCAATCGACTATACATTATGCAGAATATTTTAGATTAAATACGTTTAATATTGCAGGTTTTTTATATGCAAATGTCGTGCTCATGTCAAATTAAATAATGCCAATAGAAACTACACATATTTTGCACGCGTTAATTTTGGTGTTTATAAATTAAGTTAAATAAATATGTAATAACTATTTTATCTCCTGTAACCAATTGCAAAAACATATAAACAGCAAATATTGTTTTTTCGTTACACATGGCTTATCAACTAATGACTGAATTTTAACACATTACGAATTAAAGGAAACGTTTAAAATTCAACAACTTCATTTTATCAGTTGACTTTCCGATACAATGACTAATATTCGATGACAAGGATATTTTTTCCGTCATAAAAATCATAATATATTTTAATTTGCACTGGTGATCGTTGCGCACGTAAGTTACTTTTTCAGAGCTACCTGCCTATTTCATAATCTCATCTCATCTCATCCCTCAAGATTTTAATTTTCGAAAATCTTTTTCCTTAATTTATAGTAATTTATGCTCTTCGAGACTTCCCCTTCCCCTAACATAATATTATCGAAGTCATACAGTCTAGTGCTCTGGTTTTATAATATTAATTATTCGAAAAATATGACTTCATTTTTACTGGTACCCCTGAAGAAATTTATCATTTCAATGTGCCCTTCTCATGACCATTGCGTACCTTAATGTGTACACGTCTTGAGCTTAGCGTTTTTTTAATTTCATTGTTTTTATCACTTCAAAATATATTCTCAAGACTCTTGGCCCAATGCCGTAAAAGAAACCTATACTTCATTTTAACTACAGTAATAAAATATTTTTCACATGATAAATTATATTACACCTAATAATATTGTATACAATTTCACAGTATTTAAACATATGAAGTTAATAATATTATATAGCACATACGTGCTAATATTATGTTTCACGTTGTATTCATTTAACATTATAGGTATTCATTGTAAAATTAATATTGAGATCTGAATTAACTTCACATCGTATATTATTGTAGTATATCAGCAAAACTGTATGATGCAAATACAATAATAAAAATAATTAGTAGGTACGTTGAATACGCATTTTACATTTGCTTGAGTAAATAACATAATATATCATACATTTGTACTACGTTTATATTAATTTAACGATCTGCTGAGTGAATATCTAAACCTTAGGCATACATATTATATATACCATCCGATTATGATAAATGATATGCAGTCCCAAGATGAATACTAAAGGTCAATGTGGATGTTTAAATATCCATTGTGCTTAAAGTCTGTATTGTATGCTGCCAGACAGTCTGTACATTTCAATATCTTTTTGACTTAAATCGGAGCGAAGGTCGATTCAGCCTTGTAGTTCGTTAGACCCGGCGGAATCTATTAGTTTATACTTATTACAGTTGTATTTAAATATTGATCTTATCGATCTAGGTTCCAGACCTAAATAAACATTGAATTTTAAGCAAACACTAAATCCAATAATAATCTGTTTGAAGTCTTCTCGTGGACCATGTGCAAGTTTCTTAGTGGCTTTAGCTGGATAATCGGTTTGAATTGTGCACTTGAAAATGTACAAAGATCGTTCCGTGAAACGTATATTATAATGTTATAATTGATTCGAACCATCTCTGAACTGTTTGATTTCGAAACAGTTTCAGTTGCGGCCTGCGGTCCTAAATGCGTTACAAAGTACTACCACCGAAATACCCAGAATTTTCAACTAACCGTTTACGGGGGGGGGGGGGGGGATCCCGTATTATTATAGCAATGTAAAGGTTGCGAAAAAGTATATTCCAGGCAGGTACTTATTAAACGGGGTTAGCCAATCGGTGGATTGCGAATGACTTTAAATTCGATCTCCGGCAATTTCTCGAAATCATTGAGAATTTATTTGTAAGACCATTATATTATCCCACTTGTTGATGATAGTTCTATCATAATATCAGATTGTTGATTTTCCATGTAGTTAACTTTTAATTATTGATGTTTTTGTACTCCTTATGAAGTGTTCTTCTTAACTTCTGTTTGCAGGATTATTTTGATACGAAAAAAACGTTCAGAAAAATGATCTGCTAAATAATTTACAGTATATATACAAGACAGGGCATCATTTAAAATAAACAGAAGTTTGAATCTCCACAGGGCACTCATTATGTAGAAAAAAAAATTTGAAGGAGTTAATATATGATAATTAAGTACCCATATTTAAGATTTAAATTATCAAATAGGGGGTGAGCATACTTGGCAAATAATCGAATACAAAATATAATGTAGATAAATTAGATATATTTTTGACATCAGTTATAGTTATAACTTTATTTTTAATTTGTAAACATTGGCATATTATACACCTTGTTAAGTTATTTCAAGTTAATACTTTATGATTTAAAATTAAAATATACCTTTAAATCACATTTTTCAAAATATCATTTGTAGTTAAACAAAAATACATAGGTAATTATTAACTAAAGATTGTTATATAATAATACAATATTATAAATTACAGTGCATTTATAGATTTTCGACCTGTTTTATAAATATAATAGTTAAGCAAACAAAATAATAATCGTAAACTTCTCAAACTGGCCAGCTGGTCCTAGCTATAGTATAAGAAGGAGGACTCAATTACACTGTAAATAAAAACATAAAAAGGTATATTCACACCTCTGATATGTGTGCACACGAATACACGATGAATATAGATAAGGTTAAAATTCAGTGGCAACTCTCTTGTATGCAGTTTTATAATATAATATGTACAAATACATACGTCATAATATGTTATTATTTGATAATAATGATAATAGGCAGATTTGGGAGTCACTGAATGGGGAACTGAAAACAAATGCTGTTGGCTCTGTTTGGTGCGTTACTGCGTTTAACATAAACCTACAATTATATACGAATAATAATTACAAAAAATTACATTTTAAGACTAAATGTTTTGGAGAAATTATACTAATTATCTATGATATAATTATCTATAATTATTTGACAGTAGTATACAGAGGCAATTAAAAATACTTTGGAATTATTGGCTTTGACAAAATGTTCACCAATATTTAATATAGAAATACTGATTCAACGAAAACAATATTATTATTTCACGTTTGATATGATATTATGTGAAAATGAATTTAGAAAGGGCTAAAGTTCTTTGATGTGTTCAAGATTTTCTCGGATATTTTGCAACGCACTTCTGTCATAAACATTGTTCTACGAGAAAAGTGTATTATTGAATTTTACAGCTGTATAATTAAATGATTGGATGAAATTTACGATAAAAACACAAAGTGCATAATTACAATCTGTTTGCTTTGCTTTAAGTCTTTACTTGGGTACTAGGAATAAATATGTATATTCGATTAATTTAATAAAATATTTATTGAAAATTTCAATAATTAATGTTCATAACAAACACCGAGAATTTTTAATCAATGCTATATTTCAATATTTTGTTTGTTTTGTATACTGTAAGTAGTCATATTATATGCAATCATGTTCAAATTGATATTTAGTACAATATAATTAATACGTACCACCTAGTAGTTGTTATTGTAGACGTGTATATTTGTACATTATTTAAAATAACGCACTTTACACGTCATCAACCTCTACCTAATATGTATTATAATATAAAATGTAATATGTAATAATATGTATAAATTATTTATAGTTATAGTTAGTGACATATATTTTTTATGGTGGAAATAATCATAACGTAGGTAATAGGTAGTATAGTCGCACAAATGAAATTAATGTATGATATATTTACTTATTACTTTATAAGTGTACTAAGTATAGGTACAGGTAGTTGTATTTGGTATAATGTTATACGTACTTTATTATTTTGTGTGTGTCGTATCATTAAAAATGTATTTTATCGTTTTGCCTTATGATGACGTTTGTTCGAGGTTTTCGCTCGATGAGCGTGTCTATAGTACACCAAGCAGTGTGAAATGTTTTGGTGAATATTTTAGTGGGGAGTGCCAAGGAAATCTTGTATAAAATATTTTAACCATCATGCTTATGGATTTTTGTATACTAAAATGGACATTTTGATGAAGACTGCTTCACTGACACGTATTAGGCCAGCTTAAAATGATTAATATTTTAAACTATAGTATACCGATTCCAAAGATTGTGTTAAAATTATGTTAACTATTTTTGCTTTAAATTTATAATAACTGCTCATCATCGAAGTTTAAAAAATTGGTTGAACTAGACAAGAACAACTACTTAAAAATACACATCAAATAATTAATTTTAAAATATTCATACAATTGTTTGAAATATTTTAGGTAAAATATCTACGGCCTATCACGGGTACGTTATATCGTTAAATATTATGTATTATAAAATACGTGTACAATAATATTATAATATATTAGGACAATTTTTTCTATATGAAATTGCAGGAAATTTTACTTTAACCAAAACTAATCCATTATGTTTTTTTGTTCATGGTATATAATAATATTATTTTATTAGTTTTTAATATAGTAATTATTTGGGTGACAGGAAAATATTTCAACTTAAACGTTACAAATACAATTAATATTAAACAAATATTTACAAATATTATTTTAAAGTATTTAAAACCTTTATATTGTAGTAGGTGTGCAATATTTATTATTATACACTCTTTAGAAAAATGGTATCTTTAAAAATTGGAACGATAATGGTTGAACAACCATAGAATTAATGATAAAACATAATATAATAGTAGGATGAAATCATATTATAAATACCAATAAACAATATAACAAAAACTGTAACAAGGAACCTTGTATAGGCAATATCGTAGCACTAATTTCCTAGCCAAACTTTTACTCACACAAAAATATGTTCTTATAATAATTAAAATTATTTATTTACTTATTTATTTCAAAATAAGCGTATAAAAATACATTAGTTATTCTTATTATTGAAAATAACATTCAATATAACTTTATAACTTTACGATTATTTCAGTGTCAATGGTATAATGTATTATTTAATATACCTTATTATTATAAATTAGGTGTTTTTTATGTTCACCTACTTTAAATTAATTATCATAGTACCTATAGTAGAATATCATCATCGACAATGTTTTATTTTGATCATTTTCACAAACAGGCACGTCGACGTAGTGTAATGTATAAACGCCTAAATGATCTAGGGGAACTGCTGAAGGGGAGCATAGTACAACCGTTGGTAATGATAGTACCATACAACACTAACATGTATGTAAAATAAATTATGATCATTAACGTGATAATTGCTGAGAGTGCTCATAAATATATTTTTATTCTACCTATGAAGAAACTCAAAGATTTTGTCTTTGGCCAATACTGAATATTCATTAAAAATTTAAAAATATCAGACTTAAAACTTACAAGGCATGTTTTAATAAAATAAAAAATGTTGGGAATCACTTAATCAAATTATGTAATATATTGATTGTACAATTTTTTTTTGCAAACTATTTAGGTTAAAATGAAAAGTAATAAAAACCGAACAATAATAACCCACATTTTTTTTCTGTTTTATTAAAATAATGTTTGTAAAAATAACTTTTTGATTATTTTTATTTACATACAAAGTGTGATAATAACATTGTATAAATACTTTTCAAATCAATTTCATTATTCACTAATCAACACACTGTTATAGTACCCACATGTTCTATGAAACACAATATTTTGCTCACACGCTAACATTTGACATACGTATACAATAATGATCATGGAGAAAACACAATTTTTTCTCCCACATAAATCGACTCCTCACGATGTCAATAATACCATCTCGCTTACGATTTGACCTCTCGCGCAGAATCACCCCAAGCTTCTACCTGGACGAAGTAGTATAATGATAGTAATATTATTTAAACGTAAAACCATCGTCCAACGGCTCTACGTCAGTGCAGTGTTCAAACACTCGAAACGCGTATCGCACGCATTGCGACGAGCCAGAAGTGGAAAAAAAAATGAACCCAAACAAATTCACCCGTCGCTCTGATTTCGGCTTGCAAATTCGATTATATTATATTACCTATATGCATCCCGCATCATACGGACGCAGAACCTCGGCTCGTTAGGCGATGGCTGCGACTCCATCCCGCGAATACGCAATACGTGCGCCAGTACCTATATATGGGTCGTAAGCCGTTCGTCTGCACCGGAATTATTGGCGTCGACGCAGTTGATGGCAGGTGCAGGGTGCAACCGACCACTCGAACAAGCATAATATGATGCACGTGCACCGCACACGGGATCGCTACATAATAATATAATATAATATGTATACGCGCGCATTTAACGTTAGATACTCGCCACAAGTTATTACAGAAACCTAACCGACCATTTTTTTTTTTTTTAGAAAATTTTGAGTTGACATTTTTGGAAAAAATTAATTTTTTTTCTATTTTTTGGGTCGTACGCCGTTTGCAACCGAATTATTGGCGTCGAAGTAGTTGTCGGCAGGCGAAGGGTGCAGCCGACCACTCGAACAAGCATAATAACATGATGCACTTGCATCGCACACGCGATTGCTACACATAATAATAGAATATTATATGCGTGTATCTAACCTAAGACGATGGCCACAAGTTATTCCAGAAAACACTAAGGTTGGAGTTTCTTTTTAGAAAATAAGTTAAAGTTTTTTTATTCTATCTCTTTTGAAAGACAATATAAATGTTTAAATGTATATTTAGAAGCGGCATACGGTTCGGAGTATTTCGATCTATAAAAACAAAATTTCGAAATAGGTAGTTTATTAGAAGCGATAGTAAACGAACATAAATAATTTGTTATTATACATTTTTTTTCATTGTATTCTTTTAAGATGTCAAACTTTAAACAACGAATAAATTGAATTAAAATGATTTCTTCTTATACAATAATTATTATAACGTATAAGATTAGTATTAAAAATATATTTATTCAAGGGGAGTAAAATTGGAAGTATTATTACCCCTCGATATCTGTTGTCCGATACTCTGATCAATAAGCTTTTAAATCTTTGCAAATAGTTAAATTATTTTGTTGATGAAATATAATATAAAATACAAATTTAAAGTACACGATTTTTACGGTAATTTTCCTGAATATTTTATAAATATCTGAAAATAAAATGAAAATAATAATCTAAATATAATAATTATAAAACATTACCAAATATTATGACATTAAATGTTTAAATATTTCTTTGAACCTATTATCGTACTGTCATATAATTCAAATAACGTTTATGCATAGCAAATAAATAAATAATAATAATAATAATACATTTATCATAAATTATCTAGTCTGTCGTTTCAGAATGTTCCTATAACATAGTAGTACGTCTCGTTCTTAAAAGTCTGTTTATGTTTATTCAGGCATTCCTCGAGATAATTAAAATATACGCAATATACAATTATTCATAACAGCCAGACAATACAAATATATCAGCTCTTGACTTCATTAATTATTAGTATTTAAAAAACCATTTTCGTTAATATTATTCATATAACTTTGAATAATCCTTTCAAAGAACATAATATTACAAAATATTAACGCATTAAGACTCGATACGTGACCGTTATTATAGTTAAAATATTTTTTTTTTCAAGGACGATATCTTTTTTTTTTACATCTCAGTGATCCAATCTGAATTTAACAACATTGATTCATTTGAATAATAGTATTTTATGGTCATGTAATTTTTTGATACGGCAAAATATAAATATGATTGAAATTTTTTGTTTTTAACTATTGCATATTTTACACAAAAGAATGATCAGGAAATCTAATTAAGTTTTTTTTTTGAACTGTTAATCAGCAAATGTCAGAGAGTGAACAAAATATTTGTTCATTTTAAACTATAAGTTCTGTTCCTGACTTTTAGACAGCATGATTATGTTTCAACTACTGCAAAAAACCAATTTAATTTAAATTTCTTAAATGTTTCTCTTTGAATCCAGCGAAAATCCAATCGGTACAATATTATCTCAAATTAATATTATAATTATTGTTATACATACAAATACAATATTATACTTGACAGAAAATACTTCAAAAAGGAATTATAGTACATTACTTATTACAATTAACTTCTGTGTCTGAAGATATTAACGACAACCTAAAAACCGCAAATTTCGTTCTTCTAAAACGACAGTCGATAACTGTGTGATAAATGTACGCCTAGCGTGTGCTTACCCTGAAAGAAAAACAAAATATTTCAATGCATTTTAAGGACATGAGTATGATTACAGTTTTTTAAATTTTATGTTAGGGTCAGGTCCGTGTATATTACATGACAATTATTTATAAATTAAATATACATTTTTTTTAAATTTTCAAACTGTTCTCTCACAAAAATATATTTATACTACCAACAAAAAAACATATAGTAGCCATTCAGATAAATCGATTATTTCTTACCCATTTAACAAAAGCTTTGATATGTTGAAATATAGAATATTGTTTTAAACCATCATTTTATTTTATATAATCAACTATAACGTCCATAACTCAAGAAAAACAATTTTACAAACAATTTGCAGACATTATTTATAAAAAACTAAATATGAAATAATTTGAATCCTATTTATTTTTTGAACTTTATAAATTAACATATGAATTTAAAAGGCGAAAATAAGAAATTAAAAAGAAACCGTGTTCAATGTCATGGTAATAGTGCTAAAGTCGCTTCTGTTAATGTAAGTGTTACCCGTTAGGATGGTACTTAATACTGGAAATCAAACTTGTGTAGGCTAGTGTCGGACTAAGAATATACAATCATTTGGTCTGGATGGAAACGGCACAAACACAGGTAGCTTAAATGGAGATTGTGTTTTGTTAGAGAAATTATTGTTAGAACGCAACACGTATGCTTTCCTACTGCCATCGTATTGCAAACGATAAAATATTGAACAGTATTTTGGAGTAAAAATTTGGGAGAACATCGTACCTATATGTAGCCAATTTTTAATAAGATTCCGAAAAGTTAGCGAAGGAATCGACAGTGAAAATGTTCAGTCTGGTATATAAAATTACAACATTGCATAATCGTGTTGTAATGTTGTACAGGGCTATCAAAAATAATGCATCGGTGTTGAATAGATAAGACTCTTTATTCAAAGATGGTATAGAAAAATTAAATATGTATATGTATTTCACGAATCCTTACATTCCTACAGACGTCCAATGCAACTACCACCATGTATTCGAACTACTCTTCCATATTGGAAAAATGAAGTTCACTTCCTAAATTTCCACAAAGCTGGTAAATCGGTGCATTATTTTTGAAATACACTGTATTCTGTAAATTATTTTATGAATGATGATGTTATTATACTTTCTAAAGATCGACTTTTCGAATGTCGTCTAAGCGGTGATAACCGGGGATTATTATAAATGACGGTAATTTTTATAGGTGGAACACTTCCGGGTTAGGTTAGGTTATGTTATAACATTTAGTAGTTTAATAATATTTATTTTAAAATACTCAGTGTCAAATGTCCGATGGATAGCTTAAGTTTTTTACAGCTTGATAGTGAATATATTTCGCAAATAATTTATACTAACATCAAAAGAAAAAATTGCTGGAAGAAAAGTATTTGAATTTTTATAATAATATGGTTATATAATAAAAATTTAAAAACTGTAGGTAACCTCGCCATCTGCAACGAACATGCTTTTAAAAGATTTAAATCATCTTAGTAGATTGAAATAAAAAAGTTCTGAGGGTCATTTATGGTATTTATAGCAGAATAATATATTGTGCATATTTTGTTTTTTTTCGATAAGGTTAATATGTTTTGAAAGGTTTTCGAAAAAATGGTTAATAGTTAAATGTTATTTCAACTATTAGATTTTAATTTTCAATTCCAATATTTATAAAAGTTTAATATTTACAAAAACATTTTCATTCAATACACAGTAGTAGGTGCATTTAGTGATCTACGCAATACATACCAAATTAATTGTACTAAAAATGTTTATTGATTTTGATTATTAATATTCTATTTTTACAGCTCTAGAGCATTTGTTGCAAGATCGGTTTGTGTGAACATTTTTGGTTTTGTATTTTTTCTTATAATCGAACCTTTTTTTGTGGGTGGTAGTGGTATGTAGAGATAGGGCAATGTGAAAATAAATCACAAACGAAATATTTTAAAGACTCTCCATTGTTTTTATACTGGTGTACGCATTTATTATACAGGCTATCCTAGGGGGGGAATGATAACAGTAGTCTCTCACATAGCTCTACAACAGTTGTCGTGTGTACTTTTACGTGAGGGGTCGGATTCGCTCTTGCGGCGAGCGGTCGGTCATTACGCGTCATAGTATTTTGCCCCTTTTCACCGTCGGCCGTTTTCCATTAGTCTCCGCGGCCGCCTCGGCACCCTTTGTAAATAATAATTGTCACTTTGCCTTTTCGGGAGCCTCAGCCGCAGCCGTCATTAATCAACGGCCGCCAGGCAAATATCGCGTTTCGCCGTCGGGAAACTATATACTTTATATAGGTACATATTATTATGTATTATGTTGGGTTATGACTTATGAGTGTGAAATATTTCACGTGAAAACGCGTATCATATAAATAAAATATAATATAATAATATGTTGTAAAATATACCTAGGTTCTATACTGGGCATCAATTTTAAAAGATATATATTTTTATATATGGTGATTTATTAAACACGCTCATCCTATCTTAATGTGTATATTTCGCATATATCCAAATTTTGAATTTTTAAATTTTTAAACACATTTTAAGACAATATTTTTGAGTAATTGAGATTTTTGTGCCAATGAAGGATGATTCCTTGCCAGTAAAAACTTCTGTTTTTCAAATTGAAAAATCAGAATTTTAATAAATGTAATATTAAAGGCAACAATGGGGAGTGCTTGATCATGCTTAAAAACCATTCTGTAAAAACACCTATAATCTATATATTATAAATGAACAGCTTCAAAGTATATTTGTAAATGCAACAGATGAACAACCCTAGACAACTCCGTCATTACGACGTTCGGTCACGTTGTCGAGGAAGATCAAAAGCAAAAAATATTGTACTTTTTGCTACTATAAGTGCCGAAGCGTAGCTGATATTAAATGTCAAGTGCAAACAACCACTCTCTGTCTTTCATCGATGTCGTCTTTGTCGGAAGTCTGAGCGGTTATCTAGGTCTAAGGAGTGATAAGCACTTGTCCAAAAATGATAAGATTGGTTATACGGTGGCAAAGTGGATGTATCCATCGTGTACGGAGGTTACCCTGTGACCGACTTGAGGTGGTGTTGCATAGCAAGTCGAGGGATATTTTCATTTTTTTTGTCCGAGCGCAGCGCAGCGAGCGAGTGACATGTGGGCATCACTATAAATAATTTCAAGTTTGGAATCTCTGATAGCTCGTTGGTATATGATGGTATAGTCAAGAAAGCAACACCCTTATCATTTTTCTGACAATTGCACCCTACTCAGGTCTATGTATAATACCGGTGGTGACAACTCTGAATCTGAAACCATAACATTGATGTACACCACAATAATTTTGTTGATATTTAAATACGGTACGTGTACTGTGTACACTATACATACTCACTTAACGGTGTACTCTTGAGTTTATAATTTCTTTTTAAATATAAAGCTGCAATGATATATTGTCCATATTATGTGATACAGATATTTTGCAGGATAGATGATCGTAACCTTACACTAACACGTATAACACTTGTTATTGCTTATTATTCTATTAATGTTGTCCACTGTTCGTGTATTAACAAATGAACGAGAGTGTTAATGTAATTATTAATATTCTTCGGGCATTCTAGATTCAGATATCTATTATAGCAATGCCTTGGTAATTATACTGTACCTGTATAGTATGCAGTATAGTCACAATAATAATAAACTACATTTATCCGATCGATTTTAATCACAGTTTGTATACAAAAATGTTTATGAATAGTTAAGTGAATAAAGGTGTCAACTGTAAGTTGAGACATGCTATAATACCTTCATGCCTTATCTATCTGACATGGTTTTATCTCACAAAATTATACCAGTTTTGGTATTTGACAATAACGTGTATTTATACATAAACATCACTTAACAGATTTTGTAAAAAAATGTTTCCTCTGCGATCCTTATGTAATGTTAAGTCAACACTATACAATATAGTTATCAGATACAGATAGGATTGTTGTACTGGGCTCTTACCGATTATCTAATAGTTGTCAATAAGTAAGTCAATTTCCATCAGTTGAATACAGAACAGCTGCTTTGAGCAAAAGTAATAAAATATGTAATTGTACAAGTCGTGAAGGTCAGCTTAGGATGCTTCAACGGTTATGGTAGGTAGATCTGAAAATTCTGTACTGCATAACAGCATGCTAATCACTTGATAAGTGGTATTTCTATTCCTTTTTTCCCATGCCCGAAGAGGTCATACAGTATTGCCAATGCAACTATAAAGTTGGTTTTCATATTATATGAATGTCGTTTTCGTATTTGTGAATATATTATATTATGGGACTTGTCACTTTATGAAAAGCCAATAAGCCATCCTCCTTAGGTTACATTTCTAGGAATTGGAATACAGTACTTCTATAATAGACAACTTTCTAAAAGAATCCTTGAATGTGTGAATCGTGTGTCGTGGATATGACATATTGTGATGTCTTTATAATTGTTGTATTATTGTATTATCATAACGTCATAACTACACGCGTCTGCAGTTATCCTCGCCAAAAATGATTTATGAAATAATAATATATTGCTATAGCTATGCTTTTTCTATGAGTCTGTACTTTCAGTTATAGTCGTAACCTATCTGCACTAGTTTTTACTGTTAAACTAAAAAATCAGAATTTACTTGAATTTGATATTCTAAGAAATTTTGCAGGAAAATACGTTTTGACGGCTACAGCTACGATATCCGTGTAAAATAGCACGATTACCATCCATGAATTTTATTTACTGTTCGATCGATCCTCTCCGCCATCATAGCGGTGTTCCTTTCGCACGATACGACTTTTGTACGGTATGTAGGTAGGTAGTTGGTGACAAATCATTTACAAACTTTTTGAAGTTCAAAAATTAGTATTCGTGACTTACGACCCACTTAATGGTCCGTCGTATCTGTGCCCCGATAGTTTTTTTCCAAATTATCCCCTCGGGGACGATACACGTGAATGTGCTCGTCCTACATTGTTCTATTCTGAGACTTACGGCTGCGTATGAGATTGAATGAGATAATAATTTATTGTCACCCGAATAATGAGAGTTGAATTTGTTTATTTATCAATTCAATATCAACAGGGTAATATACTTTTCAACACACACATTTGGATCATCGTTGAAAGTACTCAGCTGTTTTGACAAAACTGATATATTTTTATTTAAAAAAAAGAAAAACATCTGTATCAAAAATTGTAACCCATGTATTTTTTACATTTAAATAATATTTATACATTTTTTTTATGGTATCAACTACTTCGTTATTAACCAGTGTTTTACTGATAGAGGGTATGGTTGGTTCGGAACATGTGTAGATATGTGTTGCAAAGATTTGTCACTAAGAACCCAATCGGAGACTATAGGCTGGTGACTCAGAATACGTTTGTGACTGAAGCCAAACACTGCTCTACACCAAACTACTATTTATATTTTATACATTATGGTGTATAGTTCGTGTGCGCTCTTTAATTATTATTAATTTATTTTATTTGAAATTGATTGAGATATCGACTTGTCTATAAATATTGTGTATCGCTTAATAATTGTTTTCCTGTCATAAACATGAATATTATAAATTTTTGTCTTGTCAAACTTTTTTTTCACATAATATTATATTACATATTACATTATGAATTAATTTGAAAACCGTCAAATGCTTTTTTCGAAGAAAAAATTTAATTACACAATATTCATTTCATCGTTTGAAATTCATATTTTTAGTTGTATTGAATATCACTTGTGAACATTTTTCTGCCATTACAATACCGCTTGGCTTCGTAATACATTGAGCGTGATGAGCTAGGTATGAATATTCTCAAACAGTAATAACATATTGTGCTAGCACAATGAGTGTAAATTCGGTCATGACTAATAGTAGTTAAGGAACGATTGGTTACATTTAATCTGTGACATCGGTTAAATTTAAATTGAAATAATTAAGATGGCAGAAACTATAATACAATCAGCTGCGTATATAATATTATTATCTATTCTTAATAAGTTGTGTTGTGAGCACATATAATATCATAATCACCCGCATAAAATATTGTAAGTAAAATGTAAAGACAGGTATGAATGTAAAATCACGTGCGAATAATCAAATGATTTTCTTCTGGTTTTTTCCAAATCACATAATGCTATTTTAATATTAAACAAACAATGCAGAAAGTTTAAAACGTGTTCGAGCTCGAGGCTTTCAAAGTTTATATTGTGCCCTCCACCGCTTTTATGCTTAAACAAGTTGACGCCCATCACCATGTGAACAAATTTAATCCTGTCTCTGGTTGTCTACAATGTGAACAATAAAATGAAAGTGTTAAAATTCCACCCTCGTAGTATGAGCAAAATTGTAATCACAAAGATTCCAATTAAGTAGCAAAAACATTTCCACTATATTCCCAAACTTACTGGAAGGCCCCGAGGATCTAAGTTTTCGAGTTTTATAATACATTTTTATGCAATCAAGGATACATTGTAATAATTATAATATAGACATCGTTGGTTTTTTGTGGAACAATACTTCTATTTTTGTTTCTGCAGACACTGTATTAAGAGAATGCACATAAATGTCCAATTCATGTGCTCTTATTATGAAAATTTCACCTCACAAACTTGAATATTATACAAGTTTTAAAAGTAATTTTTGTATAAATTTAACAAAATATAATATTATTGAAGAAAATTTTTGTTTGCCACTTTCTTCTTATAGCTATTTGCAGTATTAAATAAATCTATAAACACTATTACTTATGATAATCAGTAGATTATATGAGGTTCATATTGAGCGAATGCTTAGATAATTATGGGAGCATAATATGGGCGGAGGCATGTACCCCCTGGAAAATGATAGTATATAAGAAAAAAAACTGTATTTATTATATTATGCTTTTCAAATATCATATCGAAGTCGAATGGCTGTTTTTTATTTCTATTTGAAAAAAAAATGCATAATATATTTTCAGTTTTTGCGACTAATGTTTGTAAAATTGTATGTAAACACTACCTAGATTTTTAATTTGTTCGTGTTTGTGATTGTCTCAGACTTTATTATAGATAGTCTATAGTTTATGGCTACAACTACGACCAGTACAAGATATAATAACTAATTTATAATTATAAACTATATATTATGTGTAAAAAATTGATAATAATTTAAGTGTATGAGTCTATAGTCTTCCTTAAAACCAATCAACACAAGTAAAATACAATATTATTATTTTTATTTTTTTATTTTTAAGGCATGTATTTGCGAGATTTTTGCCGGCTTTTACTGTAGGAAATTGTACTGTTGATTTGAAATCTGTGTATATCAGGAGAGGGAGAGTCACTAAAAACTCAGGTGGTCATCCATCCGGAAACAATTGACGCCGGTCAATGCTGGACTTCAGAATAGTCGCGGTCACCCATCGTCTCACACCATTCCTCAAAATATTCTTTATATCGACAATAACAACATTATATCTTCTTATTAAGAATTTTTCAATTTATATTTTGAAATTAGTTTCTTAATAAGCATAAATAGTAAAATATTATAATGCCTCGTAATAGTCCCTTACAGTTTTTTTTTTAAAGTTTATGTTTGCATAATTACCTAACCTTTCTTTCCCTTTATTTTTCATGAAAAACCAACTTAGTGCCTAAATATTAAATACTATATTATATGGGTTTTGGAACCTAGTTTAACTTTGTTCCTTCACTAAAAATTACTCCATGTGCGCCACAGTGTATAGTAGAATATCAATTCATACTATAATGTTTATAGTGTATGCATACACCATTATTTTAACTAATCTTTGTTTTTAATACATTATTTCAACACTTTTTGTTGAAATACGTAATAAACAGTTCATAACTAGCTGTGTATTCATATAAACGTTACATTAAATTAAACGAAAGCAGT
This sequence comes from Myzus persicae, assembly GCF_001856785.1. Taxonomy (NCBI): domain Eukaryota; kingdom Metazoa; phylum Arthropoda; class Insecta; order Hemiptera; family Aphididae; genus Myzus; species Myzus persicae. Next base: position 688,784 of record NW_019103315.1, read on the forward strand.
TGCAATAAAGGCAAACTGCGAAAATTTTAAGTTTGAATTTAATTATTTATTTGAATGTTGTAATTTTAAAGTTTTCACCCAAAACTGCAATGACAAGTAATCCCATTGCTTAAAAATGTAACTATAACACGTTCACTTTTATCTAGCCAAAAAACAAATAAAAACTAACAAGCTTGTTAATGTAAAAAAAAAACTGTTTGTGGCTATAGTTGTTTTAATATTTAAAAAACATATAAAACTTTAACTGAGTATACTTTGGGAAGTCTGAATAAAATATTCATATAATTGTTTTATTTGATAAAATAGATATTTAACTATAATAGTACGCGCAGTAATTTAAAAACTATGAAAATATAGAATTACTAGGAGCTGAGTACTGACTAGTGAGTACCTACTAAATTTGCTGGTGTTCCAAAGAGAAAAGGTGTAGTTCTATTATACGTATAAACAATATTATGATTTAAGTGTTATTTGTAGTAACTAAATAAAAATGTTACTACAAAAATTGTCTTTTTGTCTTTAGTCCAATGTCAACAAGACAAGCATTTTTGTATCGGGCATTTTCAGAGAAATTTTTAACATTTGTTTATCAGATATTCTTAGTTATATAGAAATATAACTTTAAATTTAACAGAGTACAATAAAAATGTGTACATAACAATGTGTTATTCAATCATATAAATTATATTATTTTTACAATAATAAAAAAAACATATATTGCATCAAAAAAAAAAATTCACAACACTATTGAATGACTATAATTTTTTTCATCTACCTAATCTAGCCTTACTGATATTGGAGATGATAATATATTATATTATACTATAAGAGTGATTTGAAATTGGGTTTTGGAGTGACCGTAATTACAACTTCTCTGAAATAAATAGTCTCCAATTACATCAGGTTTCAGTCATAATAAATTGGTACTAATTACTAACTATGAAAAAATATGACAGATCATGGTTATCTACCAATCTATTGTAAATTATCTTATGCAGGTATTATTTCATATGTTTTTAGTGCATAAATATACTTGATAGCTATATAATATACCTATAATATTATTTATAAATTCCAACATACTGAAGATTAGTGAACCTCAAATCAAATCTACATAACTTGTTAAGAAGACACTGGGCCCCCGTCTGTGATATTTACCTTCGTCTTACATAAGAATAGCATAGAAAATAGTAGTGAAACCAATTTTGAGTTGTTATTTGATTAAGGTGAATTATTGAATTTAAACGTACGAATATTACTTATTAGCTATTGCACATCAATATTAAATCAAACAACACAAATTTGGATTTAATGACCTAAGATTTGTTATGTAAGAACATTTTTTGTAAATTCGGAGGCGCCTCATTTGAGTTTGCTTTATTTTAATTTGATGCTAAAAAACAGTGACATAATCACGTAGCAAGACGTGTACATGGTTACATGTACCTAAAATGCCTATCTGATGCGCCGTGTAATAATATTTTCACATTGAGATGTAAAGTGGAGACTATTTAGTAATCATTTTTCTTTCCAATTTCATCAATTTCTTACACATAAAATTAAGTTTTTTCTATTCAAATACGAATCTCAATTAAAACTTTATTCTAAAATGTAAGTTAAAATAAAACCAACACTCGACCTCCAGTCCTCATATTTATTTGGAAAACTATAACAATTAAAATGCTCGTCCAATTTATCTATGAAATACCATAATATGTACAAAGATAGTTTATAGTTTAGTTTGGAGTAAGTTTTTTTTTTTATGTGTAACTCACGCAATAATTATTCACTATCTTCCAAACACATATCTGTAAATAGTTAGATGAAGGTATATTACTGATGTCATCAGGTAACTGTCATAAAATATGTCATGTCGAAATGTGACAATATGACAAGCATGGATCATCGTCAGGTCATCAACATAATCACAGGGTGGCTTACCCTATGTAAATTTATAATTATTAAAATATTGTACAACACTTTGTTTTTTAAGCTTAATTTTTATACTCCTAGCCAACCGACTGTGTGCACCACAATTATATCATATTATAGTCATATACAAATACTAGCACAATACTCAGTAAATACGATTGTATAACAGGAATACAATATAACATATAAATTACCATGGTTTCGAGTTCAAGATGCGAAGGCTTAAATCGGGTGACTCGCCGAGCTAACCATAAATACATCTCACGCAGTCCATTATAAAAGAAACTATACATGACACACATAATAATAATAATAATAATAATAATATTATAATAACTGTTCGAGAGTCGGAAAACTTATCATCACGTGATCTAACGTCAATCACGACCTGAGCGATACTTGCAAATAACGTTCCATCTTACGACGCATTTATTCACAGCAATTCCAATCCTTGTCGTCGATAACGAATCCGATAACGTGTTCAAATCTTTTACGTATTTTTTTTTCATTATTTTTACACTCAGTGACATTTTTCATTCACAACATTTGATTTTTATTTTACCAGTGCATGAAATACGATTTTATTTTTTGTATAAGCTGTGATATTATTATCCTCGACATTTAGCGAAATCGAAATAAGTTCAATAAGTAATGGCATTTTACGCGTTTCGAAAATAATAAAATAAATTGTATACTGAATGCTAATACAATACATTAGAAACCCAGAGTTAGGAGATATAACATCTACAACCTATTATAGCTATACCATGCAAACATATTTAAATATTAAAATTATTACATTTCAAAATCTTTAACTCAGAAACTCATTTATATTATACCTTATGGGTTTATAGCATAAGTTTGTGTGATTGCCACCTTGATATTACATTTTTAAAACCGACAGCTCCATTGTATTCACTTACTTTAGACTTTTAAAAATTATTCGATTGGAAGTCGATAAGTTAATGATCATTTTGTTGATAATTGATTTAAAGTATTTTTTTTTATTAATGCGCGTATCCTATTTCGATAAAAAATTACTACGGAAACGCGTTAAAACATTAACTTGACAGGGCTAATTGAATTAAAACGCCAAAAGTGAGTATTCTCGATAATGAAATCATCCTCTACCCGTCTACTAAGTGCGTGCGTGTGTGTGTGCGTGTGTGTGTGTGTGTGTAAATCTATATATTTAACTTGTGCGCTGACCAACCGGAAACAAATGTGTCAGTGGAGTTATTATCGGTAGTTCAATCGGTATTTTCGTGTAACAAATTGTATTACCGTTCACAATTGATTACGTTTCGTTCTCTGTACGGTCAAAGTTAATGCACAGTCCTATCGTATATATATATAATATAGTAAATAGTTGTGTGTTATACCTATGTACCTATACGTACATGGTGGAAAACAGTATTACATACTTCCAGTTCCTATAGATATGTATAATTAGTACACTGAATGAAACAACACAAAGAACATTTAAAATAAAAATCGTTTGAAATATTAAACTGTGCGATATTATTTTAGGCGATCGGAAACGATTATTTTCTGTCTGTGTCCATCACGCGTGGAAAAATTTAGAAATGTTTTTATTCGATCGTATCGATTTATTTAGTGTAATTATAAGTAGGTATTTTAAAAACAGACTTGAATTTTTCACCTGGTCAACTATCGTTTTCAACTCTGCAACATTTTTGATTTTAATTTCTCTACAAATTGAAATATTTTCAAGTAATTAGTTTTTAAACTACATTCTTTTTAATTTCCTTTTTTTTAGGATTTAGGATAATCTAATTGAAATATTATAAAATCGATTGTAAGTAGACTTGAAGACATGACGACCAATTCAAATCCGTTTTTACATTTTTTTCACCTTACTACATTAATCAATACCTACGTTGAAATAAAAATAAATCTGAACTTGTATATTCTGCGTGTGTTAGACCAAGAAAGAAAATCACCACTTCCATCCCTTTAAAACAAACATTTATATTTATTTGAAATAACTTAAAGTACACATTAAATTTGCACACATTATTTTATGAAAATAACCATCTAGACATAAAAATAAAATAAAATGTATTACTTTTCTTTTAAGGATTAGGTATTAAAACGTAACGTTTTTAAAAAAATTTTCCGTTACATTTTTAACTATAAGAATTAAATACTTTAAAAGTAGTATGTATTCATCATAAGAATATTTTATACACATTTTATTTATAGCTAAATTATACTATTTAAGACTAGCGGTGTTGTATAACAATTTAGATTGCAAGTTCCGTATCTGAGGAATAAGTTAATTTTGTATGTGATATGTTTATACGAGTTCAAATAAAGACATAAGTATAGCAACTCCTTAAATTCAATCACGTCGTACAGCTGATATTTTCAAATATTTAATTTTACTAATTTTCAGTTTGAATGTTTACGGATGAAAACAATTTTTTATAAAAAAAACTGTTAACTGCTTATAAAATTGTAGACGTGGTCGTCAAAAGGTTACAACATGACGTATTATAGAATCATGCACATTTATTGTTAGTAAATATTATAATTTATAAACGTATTATGTTTGTTATTACAGCAAGCACTAAATTTCATACAATGAACTTTATCGTCCAAGAAGGTACTTAAAGTTCAAATAAATCTTTCTAAATGTTTTGATTATATTTCTTTTTAATATATATAAATACATACTTAATAACAAAATAAAGTACACTAATGAGTCATGAATAATAATTTGATTATATTATATTATAATATTTGCGTACGAAATTCAAGTGTATTTATGTAAGTCTTATTTTATATTCTGGCTTAAATATATTTACAATACGTTATTTTCACTGAAATATAATTTATCCTTACTTAATCCGAAGAAGGAAAAAAGGTCTGAATTTGATTGCGTTTTTTCCCTTCGAATTTTCTCAAACTTCTGGATAAATTTAATTTAATTACTATCACACTTTCCATGTGTTAATTAATTAAGAGCCCGAGGCGCTTTTCATAACGTTCTGATATAAATTATCGTCTCGCTATTATTTCTGTATTAATATTTCCAAAAGTTACACACACACTTTATCCGAGTCTTGAAAGATCAAGTACATACAACAATTGGAACAGAAAAACGAGTTATACCCCAAGATAATGTTGTAACAATATTCACATATTGTTGCTCCACAAAACTTGGTAATTAAATAACTCAATAATAACGTTAAATATGACAAATTTGAATTCGATTATAGTTTAATCTTACTTCGAATAATATATAGAACAATTATGTTTACTAAGTATGTTATAAACAATATGGCTATATTATCACACATATCGAAATATATTATATCGATTCATATTATATCCAAACAAGTAACTAAATTATACTAAACCTGAACTAATTACCCGAGATATTCGCAAAATAGTGCAAATTGTAGCGATAACAATATAGATACCTGTTTTAATAAATAACGAAAGTGTGGTAAAGGAAGCCGACGTTCCGAATCCCATCAATTAGCATTTAAGAGAATTGGTACTTTTGACTGCAATATCTCAATATCTATATTTATAAGAATCTAACTTGATTTTGGAGACAAAAGAAACCGGTTTTGAACCCTCATTATAATAATAATAATAATTAACTAATTACCAATTATTTTCATATATTCACCGATACCGATGTCTGTTTTTTTTTTTTTTTTTTTATCATCATTGTATTATTTGTATAGCCAAAAAATAGTCTTATGTTTTTAAATTAAATTATAAAAAAATAATTTCTTTCGGAGGAAGATCGGGCAGCTAGTATTATTATGTGATGCATCGTTCATAATCGATACCGGTGAGCTTCCCTAATTTATTTCTCATCACAATAATTAACTGGGCTATAGTTTAAATTGAAACCAACTAAGGTCAGTTGATACCGTACTACTGGGAAAGTTAATATAGTGGTGGGATACGATAATGAAATATAGCGAAAATGCTCCCATGCTACACAATATGTTCGATTTGATTACCAGCTACTTATTAATTTTGATCAAAATAGCTTTCTGTGTAATTTTTTTAAAAACATTTTTGAGTGGCAAATTAAGCTTGTTAGTTTTTATAAAAATTGCCTCGAGTGTTCAAAACTATAATTATTATCTCTCACTAATTGTCCACCATCCGCAGTACTTACTATGATTTATGGACTGCACCATTGAATTGTTTCAGCGTAAACGCCAGATGAAATTACGAATGACTGTAGAGCACCGGTCAAGCACATCGATTATGCACTTTGTTCAACGTTCAACGTTTCTGATGAATCCGACTGTCATAACAACTGCATTGTGTGCACTGAAATAGGCGATTTTGAATGCACTTTATAGTTTGTTGACTGATCACTTGTTCACTTAACATTTGTGCAGAATTCAGGGCTGAAATCGGTTCACCAATTTTTCTCGAAAACCTTAGTACACTGTTATTTAAACCACATGAAAACCGTTTAAAACAAGTCATTGGTAATAACTCTATTGTACTGGTGAAAGGTTACCGTTACTTCTTAAAATAATATAATTTTAGTCATCGGTTTTGAAAAATGTCGGGCTCCTGTAGGAGAATATTATTCACCTCTAATTTTGCAAATGGTTTCAAGCCCCGGTAAAAGTATGATATAACAATAAACGATTATTATATATTATGGATTAATGATTGCAATCGTCATCGTTATAGGGGAATATGCAATGGAATTCATTCAAACCAATTGTATATTTTATAAAATGTGTGACTAGTTATACGTAATTATATACATTAATTGAAATATAATACAATTAGATAAAGGTGAAATGTAAGACACCTGTAGACAGAAAACGTTCGAGTTCGGTGAAATAAACCAGATATCTGATCACGCAGACAGTTCGGTGTGTATACAATATTTGGTTTGTTTGACATACTCGTACAGTGATGATGCCAGTAAGTTCACAGAAAATTTTAGCAGTAATATCATAAACTATCCATGATATTTTCAATGACCATATAGGAGTTCAAAACTATGGTATATTAGGTTGAAACGTTTTAAAAAAATTCACTACTCACTGATATATTCACTGGGCAATAATTTCACGGATGGGTGGCTATTGCGAAGAATAATAAATACTAGCTACGTATTAATTATAAAACAAAAGATATAAACCCGAGGAATATATTTTCAGTAAACGGACGTAATCATCATCGACTATACCCTACGACGAGATGAAACTCGTCCTTTGACGACGACAATAAGACGGACGCACCCGAAGTTTCCTACCCGCAGACCACCGTCCATATTATGTACAGACATATATATATATATTTATAAGTATTTATATAATATATATATATTATGTATGGAAAGTCAAAGCGGTCGGCCACAATTGACGCCACATTTACCGGGTCGGTAGAGACCAGATTCAAGGGGCAGTGTGTGCGCGTGTCAAACAGAGTCGACCGTTCGGAATTCGGCTTTGACCGGATAAAGTTTCACTCGGCTCTGTGGTGGAGTATAGGTCCGAGCAGTGGACGTGTGCGGAAATATTACTTAAACAGTCTATGTGTGTATAGGACTTAGCACGTGCGACTAGACGAGTTTGCCGAGGTAGAATTTTGCAAATCGTCCGCGTTTGTTGTGGAAATATCGATTGGGTATGTGCGGATCGACGACGACAAAGTCGGTCTATAAACCCACCTGTGTTCGTGCAGATCGCGGTCGGTATACGAACGAATATCCACGTGCGGAGGACGAGGCGTTAAACGGGTGGGAGGCGTCTAAATTATTCCAGAGATTTATAAAGACGACTAGTCCTTTACCTCCCCCCCACTCTTTTATCCACGAGGAGGTAGTGACTTTGAGTGGCCTATAGCGGAAACTTTCCTGGGAGAGAACCCCGTTAGTCGAAACTTCGACAAACTTCCAGTGGGTGGCAGCGGACCGTCGAAGTTTCCTGAACCCACTGTTTTTGGACACCGTGCAGTGGGGAGGTTAATCAGGACGACCCGGGCGAAGACTCACCGGACCTAACTGAGCACCACTCCTCGGACGGTGGCGTTCGCGAACAGGATTTAGGATTCCGTTACTCAAAGCGGTAATCCCTATAAAACTGAAATGCGTAGACGCGTCAATAATAATTATAACTACAACCATTATAATAATATGTTATTTTTATCATAATATCTTATTGATTGATATTATATGTGTTTTTGTTGTAAGTGTGTCTATGATCTTCTTAAATTTTCCTCTAAAAACAAGGTAGAATATTTAATAACATGTAAGTAATAAACAATAACAGATATATCTTTGTAATTTGTGTTAATAAAATATGTGAAACGAGTTTTGACTATTGGCTAATCTCGAGAACTATAGGACCGATTTAAATTACAGTAATTTGTATCAATACATTTCTTTAGACTCGGAAGGTGATCTTAACTTCAACCTAAATAGGTTAATTATAGCTATTGGATGGATCACAATTTCGTTTTAACTCTCGAAAATTGAATATTTTTTAATAATATTACATTATGGTTTTTCTATTAGTCATAGAAATAATACAAAATATTATACAGCACCCATCAAGAGTTGCTACAGAATTTTAATTTATTGTTTGTTATTCAAATATAGAACAAAAGACAATCTCCTAATACATTATATTGTACAGCGTATAGACTCAAAATCTTTCAAAAATATACCAAATGGTATGAACAGCACTCCAAAATTGAATTTTCTTTCTCAATCATATAAATTCATAAATCCAAACTACGCCAATAAAGATTTCATCGTAATCTAAGATTTTCTAAGACCGAGATACACTGCTATAGCTCTGTGTCTTAAGTTGGTTAATTTGTTCCTAGGTTAAGTAGGGTTAGAGTTAGCTATAGTATAATATTATAATATAGTATGTTAGAATACTATACAGGTATTTTTTATGGTAAATTATTTTTAGTTCATCATGATTAGCATTGGCATCTGGGTAATTGGATGACAATTTTGACAAATTGCATGCACAAATTAGAGTTTTTTTTTCAAACGATTTTCTTTATTATACCTACATACAATTTAATATGTGTAAGCCATCGTCATATTTCGCGTATTAATATTGAGCGCGTACACAGCCAATTTACGCAACGGTGTATTACGTTTTCTGTGTAAAAAATAAACCGTAAAATCGATCCCTAGATTTCGTCGGTTCTGGATTTGCCAGTTTACGAATAATAACAGTATTATTTACTTCTGCAGACGTGACACGCGGAATAGGTACGTTGGTCTTGTATGTATACAGCGTGCACGCGGAAAACTGCACTAGACGCCAGAATATAATCAAATCTGTTTGGCTCAAATTATTGTGTTACAATAGGTAATACAGCAATGAAATAAAATAAATTACGACCACACAATGTTGTAGTTATACTGCTGCGTTCTATAAATAGGCACCTAACGATAAGTTGAGATGACGTCATACGATAATTACGTTCGTCTGTGATCAATAATCAATCCCTATATTATAATAGTCTCATCCGAGACCGAAGTCTTTCAGATTCTCTGTGTACATACCAATTGCATAATGCACATTGCACATGCATGCTATCATTATTGGGTCTACGGTTGTACAAAACGTTCACTATTTTATGAGCTCGAGCATCGCACACTCGCCGAAATATGTGTGGTCTGTGTGTAATCTGGTGCATTATAATATTATTGCTGTACCTACACAGTGCGTTGTGCTTTCTGAATAGCAAGTTGTAGTTGTAATTCCGGACGCGGGGGAAAAAAAAAACTTCTCCTCCGTATTTTAGTTGTAAGTACACATATATTATACATAAAACATGTACAATATCGCCTTCTCGCCATCGTACGTTCTCATTCGTTGTATGGGTAGGTAGGTAGGTAGGTTGAAACTAGGTAGACACACGTTTCGTGAAGTTCTTCTCCATAATAAAGCTGCAGTCGTTTTGATAATAATAATTTTACAATTAATTATACGAGATAAATATTGTCCGACTTACTCGGTAGAATTATTATAAACGCACTTTATAATATGTGTAACATAAAACAAAAACACGGTTAAATAAAAATAAAAATTGACAAAATAATCGTTTCATTAATAAACGATAATTATAAAAAAAAAAAAACAGAAACAACATGTTTATGCTCAACACTTGGTGATCGGTCGGTTGAAAACGATGATTACAATAATATTTTACTTAATTGTTAGATTTACAGTTAAAATCTAAATTTTGAGGAGGGGGTGAAATGATATATTTCACACTTTTCTATGATTTTCAAAGTGGAGCAATATCTATACCGCTCCCTCACTGTTCAAACGCCACTGATGTTGTATAAAAATCAAGCATGCAATTTCGTTGTTTATTTTATTAACCAAGCATGTAGTTCGGTTGCATACAATTCAAAAATCGCTCTGAATTTGACCCAAATTTGAGGGTTGCTATTCATAAACAGCTAAATCGGGACGTCTGGTCAGTGGTTATAGTGGTCGCGTTATGTTGCACCATTAAATTTATTATTCATTTATTTTCAATTTTCAATTCAACTCAAAATGTCCATACACTTGCTTAAATATTGGCAAGTACTCGAAACTCGGTGTTGTAAGACCACGTTATTTTTCACCGAAGACTCTGCACGTGCACGCTTATTTATATACCGCATTTTATACACGTACACACACATTATATATATTTTATAATGAGTACTTCATTTATATAGTCGTTATTATTAATGAGTACAACAGCGTACGACGTTGTACGTAGTCTAAATTAAATAATGTTAAATTGTTCAGCTCCACGCGTATGACGCTGCCACGGAGTTATTAAATTTTCCAATTATGTGTTTATATAATATTGACATTTTCCAGTAAAATGTACTCTCGTGCGTACCGAATTGATATCGTTTTGAGAATAAACGTCACATTAACTATGTTTGATGAAAGTTTATATAACAACCTCTGTGTGAGGTGTAGACATGTACGTAGGTACAACAACGCGTTTCGAATTTCTTGCAGAAATATACCAATGTACAATATACAAAATTGCAGGTTGGTCCATTGCATAGAATGTACGTAACAACACTCTAACCGAACATAAAATATACTGACAAAACAAAAATTGCATTTAATGTTTTTCGTTGATTTAGATATAACCCTAATACTATAATAATATATCGGTTGAAAATACTTTGGTAGCATAATATTATATTTATCGATAATAATTATACATAATATGACATATTCAATTATTTCAATATATTATTAATAAATCGTTATCTAGTATAGTAGCTTAATAACACGACACAAAGCCCAGGAAAAAATTTAAATACATCAAATACGGTACTATATCGATGTACTTAGCTATGTGAACTAGTTAGACCGAAATGAACCATCTGCTTTTGGCAGATCGGATACAGGTAGGACTTGGTATACTATTTTGTTAACATGGTTTACATACATTTTTGAGACAACTCTCTCTCTGAAACTTTCGTAAAATTCAATCAAATAGTTTTTGATTTAAGTGTAGTTGATTTATGTAGTCATAATATTCCAAACTATTTTTTTTTTAAATTAAATTTCAGTAACAAATAATTTTTTAATTTTTGTAAGCCAAAGTGAAATACATGAGTGAGCAACCTGTGAGCGTTGAAAAACAAAACAAGTCTCCAAGTCTCATTTGATGTGACATTTTGTTCCGTAGTTTCCGCATAAACATTCCACAAAACAACGTACATACATCATTATATATTATGTCTATAATGTGCCAATTGCATACATTAACCGCGATCGACTTTCATTATTTTACAGGCTATTACTATTTTTGAAAATATTTTTTAATAATAATTTTAAACGTCAAAATATTATTTTATAGATACATATTTTACTAATTTTACTTTATAATTTTTAAAATATTTAACTTTGTTTAGGTGCAAAATACATTTTTGATTCCTTATTTCTAAGTAGAATTGTTTTTTGAGTTGGTACTTATATTATATATATGTATTTATAAATTAAACTTTGAAGGAGTAGCTTATGAGTTATAACTTCCAAGTATTTAAAGTTCAGATGAGAAGAGTGGAGTGGTACCCCTCCCAATGTTGAGATACACTACTTGCTATGTATACTTAAATACTTTAAATACTTAAAACAATCTAATAATTTATACATGTCCGAATAATATTCTGTTTAGGGTTATGAATTTAAAAATGTTTATTGTAATTTAAAAGAGTATACAAAACTCAAAGAATTATAACGATCAAAAATAGTAAAAATACTTTTTTTCCTCAAAGGTATTGTTTTTAATGACTTAAAATAATGTAAAAGTAACATTTTCAATAAAAAATGTCAGTGTTTTATACTTTTATGACATGTTAGTGTATTACGTTGAAGGGATCTTCTTCGTGTGTATAAATAGATTTTTTTATTACCATTATTTTTTCAAAATTCAAATCATACATGAATACAGAGTACAAAAACTATTTCATGCTGATCTTCATAGGGTTCGAACACATGCGTGTAATAAGTTACACGTCTCATAACTTTAATAATGTACACATAATAATATTACAAGGAGCAAACGATATAATGTTATGTATTCCCTGGACGGCTTGTGATAACATGGCGTTAAATTAATTCTTATAATTCGGCAAATTTCTGGTTCTTTTCTGAGTCAGAAGTTTATTTTGTCGTATACAGTAATAATATGACTGCCTCTATTATGGAGTTAAATTACTTAAAAAAAAAAAAAAAAGATATTACCTATATTATACTACCGTGGTTAAATATTCGTTTTATGGAAAAAAGTGTGTATTATAATATTACAAATTTTAATGATTATCTACTATACAATATGGAGAATAAGATAACATAGTAAAAAATGTTTAATCTTATAACGTTATTTTGATAACGAAAAAATTGTATATAGTCTTATGTTTAACGTTTGATGGAAATATTATAATAATGTATTATTTATTTATTTATTTTTAATATATATATTTAATATGGCTTGTCCCGATTTAAATATGAAAATACTAACATAGGCAAGCAAAATATTTAACAAATTAAAATCAAATGTAGTGCTGTATGTAAGATGCATGTATTTAATTTGATTAAATCAAAATTGTACATTAAGGAAATTATTCATTACAAATTAATGTATTAAGAAGATATTAGATTAAAGTAGAATATAACTGGTTTAAATTTAACTGGTTTAAATTCAAGAGGTATGAAAGTCATTTAGCTTGTTTTATTTATTAAATTACCTATTTTTTAAACTTGATAACGAATAGTGTACCTAATATGGAATGTTAAAAATAAAAAATGTTGGGATTGTTCACGCCGACGTTTTTGTGGATTCAAATCGTGATACTGCTTGGTTGTGTTATTAGGTCTCTCTCATTAATATTTTATATTAAAGCTAACTTAACTGCCCACCTACTCACCATTATTGTATTACATTTTTATTATTGTTCTATTTAACACAAATTTTTGAAGTTTTAAAAATGCAGACTTTTCTTATTTAAATTACCATACTTACTTGATTAAAAATCAAGAAAGTAAAAAAATAATTTGATATTATTATGTACAAATTTTAATTCATGTTTATAATATAATTTATAATGTTATTTAATTTTGAACATTGTTTGAATTCAGAAACTTTATACTGGCGCTAATTAAAAGTTATATCGCCAGTCAATGAAATCCCCCTCTTCAGACGATTAACTGGAAAATGATATTGAAAATTGTTTTTCATATTGTATGAAAATAATAATTATACAGGCAGCGAATCAAATGTTAACAAACCGAATAATACTCGGCTAACACAATGATTACCGCACCGTATGTTGAGTATATTATACACTAAAATCGTAGTATTATATTACGAACGTTTAATGAAATATTTTATGCTACCGATCGTTATAAACAGTTTTATTCATTGTTTGAATTCGATTGTTAATTTATTTTTTTCAATTCAGTCGATCTTCGAAGCATATCATTAATCGCCTTACTAGAAAATTATTCCTTTACATATTTTATGTTAGGTTGAATTCACCTGAAGTTTTACTGTGGTCAAAATGAGTTAATTAAACATAATATTATAGTCAACTAAGTATTTGGCTATTGTTATCTTAAATACTATTTATTTAATAATGATCGTTGAAATTTGTTTTCCACCTATGCCTCATTACCACAGACTCCAAGAACCGATAATTATTTCATTCGATTTTCACAAAAATGCAACAGTCCTTACAAAAAGTTTGGTTTATTCAGTTATTTGTTAATATTTATATTACATTTTAGTAATGAAAGTTAATCAAATCATAATGAATAACACAAAGGTTAAACCTAACCTAATATTTTCAACATTTTTATTAAAAGGTTAAATTTTTCTAAAAAAAATCCAAATAAGAAATAACCGATTTGGTATTGACATACGACATATTGATATAAGATACATAATAGGTAGCAACATAGTGAATTTAAAATCAATTTTTACGGAAAGTGTGTTATTTCAATGTTCTAATAAGTATTACGAATAGTAATCAATAAAGTCACTAGAACATACTCCCCTAACTACCAAGTATATATATATATATATATTGTAGTAAACTTATCAATGATGCCTACGTTGGAATTATGGTACCTTGGTATATATTTTTTTTTATGAATTTCCAACACACATATCGCCCAGGCAATGCCGTGGAATATAATTATCATCGGTCCCTTTCCATGTGCGCACTAAAACCGTCTGAAATATTACGGGTGGTGACCACGACCATCATAGACCGCGAGCAGAAACAATTAAGACCACCGTTGATTCGTTTTCGAGCTCTAGAAGTATGCGAGCTTAAGTCACGCGTGGGGATCCGAATACTTCGCAGCGGTATGGAGCTCGTGTAATTCACTAGACGATGATAACGCCGGACCTGCAGCTGGGGGGTGGGGGTGTCGTATTATTATATTCACAAACATTTATAAAAAATATAATATACATTATGTAAACGTCCGTCGGTGCAGGTTGCGGATAATAGTGCCCGTGCAAAAGCCCCACACCGTGACCACTATCGGCGCGGGGTAGGCGAGTGGAGTGAAGTACTGCAGTGAGACTTGCGGGTAGCCTGGAAGACAAATGGGCGAGTTTCGTAGACTCGTTATGCCACTGTTGGCAGACGCGGGTTTTAGGCTGATAGGGGGGTATGTCGGTGGAGGGGGTAAAAGGGTTGAATGCCCGACGGGGTGGGGGGTGGTATTATTATTATTATTATTATTATTCGTCGTCGTCGTCGTTGTCGTCGTCGCAATAACGCATACCTTGGCGGCTGCAGTTTAGATTCACCACCCCCACACCAGCGGCGCTGCGAATTTGTTATACAGTTGCTAATGACGTTTCGGTAGTAGGAATTCTCCTGCACGAACAAAATTAATCATCCCCACGGCTGATGAGGAGGGTGGACGTGTATATGCACGGGGGACGTATGGTAGAAGTTTTCGCCGGTGTAAGAGACCGATCGCAATAGCAATATAGTAGTAGCAGCAGCAACAGCAACAGAAGCAGCAGCAGAATCAGGGTCTGCATCATCTGAAGCATCGCAGTTTCGTCAGGTCGCTCGAGTATTATAATAAGATATGAATACCATAACTCTCCTCTCACCTCAACAACAGCAAGTTTTCGGATGTGAAATGTGTGTGTGTGTGTGTGTGTGTGTGTGTGTGTGTGTGTGTGTGTGTGTGTGTGTGTGTGTGTGTGTGCGTGTAGGTACCTATGTGTATTAAATTATGATGTAGAGACACTACACATCACAATAAAGGCTGAAATATTGTTAACCCAACACGCTTAAAGTGATAACCGTTAAAGGATTAGGTGCGCGACGGTTATGAGTAAAAGCTGCAAACAGAAGTCGATTGTTGGACGTCCGTCGAAAATCGCGTCGATTACGAATTCCTGTCCACGCCCGTTGCATTTCTCCTAGACCCCCCGACGCCGGATAACGACTACATTATAATAATATATACGCACATTTGTACAACAGACGAAATCGTGAAACGTGTTTGTTTGTTTGTTTGTTTTTTATTCGGTCTGGCCGAGTAGTAATCTGCATAATCCCGGGTTTTTGTAAAACGTAAAAACATACGTTTTTGTAACTTTGTATTTTTTTCTCTATATTATATTATACATGGCTTAGACCCGCGCGATTACGTTTTTTCCCCTTTATTTTTTATAATTTATACTGTTACAAATATGCTCAGATAACGTGCGGATTACTTTTCGAGTTTTTACAGACCTAGGAAGTATTGGCCGGTATAACAATGGACAACGGAGAAAAAAAAATCTCAGTAACGGTCAGCCGTTCAAATGAATTTTGGAGATAATTGTTGGCAATAATTAATAATATTATCATCATATACATTGTAATATAATTCACACCAAAGTTTTAAATTTTTTTGAAAATGTCAGAATTATATAATTTAATTTTAGCAAAATATCAAAAAAATAATTTATAAAAAAAAAGAAGAAAAACATACAATTGAATAACTGTACGCTAATAACCATTGACGTTGAAGCGTTTTGATAAAAAAAAAAATGAATAAATAGAATTCGTCTAAATATCACAATAGTAATTTATTGTATTATTAAGTTTTAAAATAATATTGTCTCCTACCTAAAACTCTACTGTGAAGCAGGCTTAATAATAATAATTAACCAAATAATTGACACAGATCCGCAGTTTACAGTGAATGCCTCGATCGATTTTCGTTATTTGAATTAATTTGAAAATCTAACACGTGCATTATTTTCAACGATGATAGGCCGATGTAAGATTTAAAATTACGTGGTTCTGAATAATATTAGGTTTGGTCGAGCTTTGAACATTACGACACGTTAAATCATAGATAAAGTATTAGGAAACAAAATAATTAATTAGCCGTGAAAGACTGCATCGAATTTAACTAGCTAACGAAATTATCGCACACAAATGTGCGCATAACAAAGTTATTTCCTTTGTATTTAAGTGCTCGATTCAATTATATCTTTCGTTTTGTTTCTAATTTAATGAGAAAATGTAGGTATATGTAGGTAGTATGTATAATTCGAAGAGACTTGTATTCAAGTCTTACACAAATAATTATCATGCGATAACGGGGAATTGTCAATATTGAATTACACCTGCTTGATGAACAGTACAAAAATAATATTACGCGTTATGTACTTATACTGTGTTTTAATATGACTTGGTATGTTACATGATTATATCATTATAAATTACATACTATTATGAACTTTGTAAGCAAAATGCCTATTTTGCAGTACACCATAATATTATAAGAGATACGGAGTGTAGTTGTCGTTGTGTGCTGCGTATATAGTCCAAACGGCTTCACATTTGCAGTGCGTTTAAATATTTTACGTAATTATATAATATTATTATTAAGTACACTTACACTTATATATTAAATACAATATGCTTGGTATTTCGGCGATAATTCGATTGCATCAAACCGAATGTGGCTCGTTGAGTCGTACAACGAGCATACACAGGACGCGAATATATTATACATATAATATTCTAAGCCGACATAGAGTCTCAAATTCTCAAATCTTCAGTTAAATATTTATCATTGTAACTCCGTCAACGTTTGGGATGACCGACATAATGGTTATAACTAGTACACTCATTCGTCGCCGTCAAGTCTGACGACGCATGCTTTGATAGGGTGATCGATTAACTCGCCTGCAGCTGTGTTCGTATCGAAAAACACTTTAAACTTAATACAATATATAATATCGATATGTCTCTAGTTATTATATTGATCGTTTCACCAATACGCGAGCACTTAGAAATATAAGTTCCGTTTTATCCTTAAACAACTTAAAATATCTAAGTGTGGTCGTATAAAATATACACATATTATGTACACACTGCACCTGCCACCAACTTTGACCCAATTACAGATTTTGGACGTAGTTTTCACCACGAAGTGTTAACTAAACAAGACGGGAAAATACGACGTTTATAATAGAAAAACAATACAATATTGGTGTAATAAAATTATTACTATCCAAAATGATGACGAAAGCTCATTAGTTTGTTATCTAAAGATGGACGAAAAAATGACGCAAAGAGCGGAAGTAAGTGTTTGTGGACAATGTAAAAAAAATCATAATTTATTTTGAATGTGAACGCGTATAGATAGTTATTTGAATATTCTCAAGGTTCATTAGAGTAAACAAAAAAACATCGATACTTAAAATGATTTTTCACGCCAGACACTGTTTCCAATATTGTAAATTGCTGTTATTAAAGAAGCTTAGCAGCGCTTGCTTTCGAAAAAAAATAGAAGCGTTCCGTATGTAAAAGTGTAATTCAAATGTGAGTACTGAGTAGGTTTCTGAATAGTTAAATGACGTATTGATTGGGATATACAGTAGTAATACATTCTAATATCAGAACCACTTTTTACCAACTGATTGTTTTGTTACAAAGAAGTTCCGTTTTAGGGAGACTACAGTTAATAGTTTCACACAGGATAATATTCGTTATACTGGACTATTGCTATTTGTCTTTGTAATTCGATTTCTGCCTAATAGGTCATCCATCATAAGGTGGTTTTACTGTAATTTATTAATATAAATGGTTTTTTTTTTTAAGAGGGGCACTCCATATCCACGCGTCCCGCATTCATTCGAGCACTGCTGAATATTGCACCAATGTTTTAAAACTAGGTAGATAACTCTCGTGGCAGTCTATTTTTATCAGAAGATTATAATATTATACTGTTGTCAATCCGACGACGAAAAAACAGTTTTGTATATATTTTACATTATTAAACTCTATACGAACTGCTTTGCACAGATTTTTACATATTATTACTCTAGGCACATCGTGTACAACGTGACACGCGGACCGTTTCGTAGAAAATATATGATTGTTTCACAACTGTATTGCGCGTTTCGACGCTGGTGCGGCATTATATACGCCGTATAACTGCAACACGCCCCTCTCCGTCGTCGTCGTTCTCAGTCCCGAGCGAGTTATATATACAATATATTATAAATGTACAAAGTTTTTTTTTTTTCGGAAATTGTTTCTTTAATTTATTTTTATATTATTTAAATTTCGTGCCAGAGGGAGGACGTGCGAACGATCGTAAAGTGCACAATACGCACGAGACGGCGAGCGAAGTTTAATATATTATAATATCATTAACGATTTAAGACCTGCGCTGCGATAACGATAATGATTTCGAAAACTTTAGTTTTTTTTTTTCATCTCTAACGATATTATTACGCTATGGCACTATAATATAAGAAAATCGCGCGCTCTCTCTCTCGACAACGAAACACGGTCGAAATATCCGTAGTTTATGGAGTGAACATAATCCAAGAGTACAACACAAAAGCATCGCTCGGATATAATAAATCGTCGGCCAACGATATTATAATAATAATATTATTCGAACAGTTTTTCCAAAGTTCGAACACACTTGCGTCCAAGTGTGCGGCAGCGGGTCCGAGTAGTTTTGTTGTAGGTACTCGAAGCGATATTCACCGCCTGCAACGATTTTATAAGGGTTGTTTCCTTGGAAAATGGAACTATGTAGGCCACAGTAGCACTCAGCGGGTTGGCACGTGAGCACACAAGACGCGATTGCACTTCTGCAGCGCAGCCGCCAAATGCAATTATTGAAAACGTAATGCAGTTTTACTTACTTCAATATTATTACTGTACACAAGATGCGCCTCACTCTCATCGAGTCCCACTCAATTCGTTAGCGGTGGTGATTGGTATACAATTTTGTTTTGCTGACTTCAATCAAACCGATATAATATTATAATAATACACTTGGCCCGAGACGTTCGTCTGCATGTCACAGCGGTGTACGTGCTGAGAGTCCTCAGCAAAAATAATTTACCGAAAAATAATCAAAGACTCGTTTTATTTATTTATTTAATTTTACACTTACACTTATTATTATTATTTTCAAGCCGTAAACGCTTTTGTAAACGAGCGCTGAAAATAAAATAATATACGACTTCCTCCCTTGAAATATATTACTATTATACTCGAACCAAATGCAATTACATTTGCGCGAGCTTTAATTGCATTAGTTTGCATGCATTAGGTATTTCGTATGTGTTACGTCTTGAAATTGCTCTTTATACACACCCACACTTGCCCACACTCGCTCACGTCATATTATTATACATTATACGTATTATACTGTTATGATGAATAAAGTGGTGTTACGTGACACGGCCCAACTATACAGAATTTAATATATTTTATGCTTATCTATAATAATAGTTTAATTGTTGCACATTAATAATATTATGCTCGTATTAGTATACCTACGCCACCAACGACAAGGCACTATTTTTCAAAACGTAACGCTCGTATCGCTTTAACGATAATTTTTTTTTTTTTATAAAAATGTTTTTATTCACTTTTTTTAAATCGTCTGTTTCATGAATGTATAACTTTTTTCTGAAGGTTTGGATTCACATGTTTTTGTTTATAATAATATATTCTTACTCCTGCAGTTATTACACAGCGTATGATAATTTATTAGTAATCATTCGTATAACATCAATGCATCATAATATGTGAGAAACGAAATGAACATACTGTAGTGTCGTCACGCTCAATTATAAATTACAAGACGTTACAAGATCATATTTTACCTCTCCATCGACAAATAATGTTTCGTAATATTATGTAGGTATATATTATACGATATTATACACTTGAAATATTGAACACACACTGTAAATGCGCTTAAATGGCTCTCACAAAGGAATAGTGAAAAATGGGCGAAAAAGCGCGTACCCAGTTCGACACGCAACGCACTCATTTCTTTTATTTCTGTTAGTGGAAATCGAGTCGCACCATAATAGGACGTAGAACTACTTAAAATCCAATGCAGCCACGACGGCGGTAAGTTGTTTATTGTCGGTAGTAAAGTTTTTTTTTATTGTATTTTTTTTTTTTTTTTTACCATCAAAGTGTCTCGGTCGACCACAAAGAGGAGAAAAAACATCTCTCCGTGTCGGTATTGTTTCTCGGTTGTTCATTCTTTTGCAAAGGAAGTTCACACGACGTATATTATAAGTTTCTATATCCCCCGCCACGTCTCACAAAGACCCTAGAGGTAGTTATATATTACGCTTGAGGATATTTCACATTACAATTATTATTATTTTATACTGAACAATGTTTTGAGGTACGACACAAACAATCAATGATAGCTCTACAGACGCGAAACTCTGTTCTGTGCGGATATTATTATTATTGTAATAATTATTTAGAAACCCAACGGTTTTTTTTTCGAAAAATCACTTCATCTTGTATTTATTTTACTTTTTTATCATACTTTATTATTATGTTTGTGTGTATGCATGTACGTATGAGTATGATATTGCAGTGCTTGAGGATATTCCGAATTACAATTATTATCATCATTATTAAACAGGAAAATGGTTCATACTAAAATGCAGATATTTACAACCAATAAATGTTATTAGTTCTACCAATTGGAAATGCAATAGAATCCTCTTAGATATCAGAATCGTGTAGCATAAATATTATTATCATCATCACGATTTAAAAATCAAATATGTATGTCTTTTTTTTAGAATTTGCATGGTCATATAAATCTATTTATTCAGTTGAATAAATTTCAATAAAAATAAATTATTAGTTTTAATATAAGAGTTGGTAACAAACAAAACGAGTGTAAAAAAATTATTAAAATTTAAATGATTTGTAGATTTGTATGAGTTATTATTCTTTTTTTTTGTACTAGTATGTTATAATGTTATAAGTATTTTAAAAAAGAATTAATGTAACAACTTTATTCATAAAAATATGAATAATATATTATTTAATTAAAATACAATAAACATAATATAGTATAGTATAATATAAATGGGTTTATATTACCAAATTTATTTCAATATTGTTTGTATTTTATGTTTCAGAACCTGTATAGTTCACTATAACTGTGTTTAAAATTATATTTTATGCTTATTATAGTACTCTCGACAAACAATATTTTGTTTTTCATTTCTCGCCATTTTTCTTACAAATAAAAAAAATGCTTCAATTCAATTGAAAACTGTAATGTCTATTCACGTGTATTTATTTTTTAAAATACGTTTTTCCTTTATATTTTTCCTTGAAGTTTATTGAGAACTTTTCTTTTTTTAAGAATTATATTTTACAGTCCTATAGTAACTTATAGACGTTAGTAGATACAGACTTATTTAATATTTTATTATATTATATTACTCAAGAATTCCGATTGGTCCATTATCATTTTAGTTTATTTCGTTATATACCTAGCCACCTACGTAATTTTTTTTGTGTTTTAAACAATTTTTCATTATGTTCGAAAATGTTATTTAATTTTTCTACCTTCCATTTCGGAGACATAAAATATACTGTCTGCTAAGGGACTATTCATTTTAACGCTTATATTACATAGCACAGAATAAGCAATATAAGAAAAAAATGTGTATCCAGCTAGCTGCTGGCAAAGTTTAATGCAGTATTAAACCATGATTTTTCTCATACCTCTGTCGTAGGACTCATAAACTTCATATCTTTATAGTTTCCACATTCTTGCACATCACCCACGTCCTTAGAGGCTGAATACAAATAACTTTTTTCTCAGTTGGTAGGCACACATTGCTGACACATTCAGGCCTTTAATTATTTCCCTAACAGTCACATCACCATGGTATTTCCACACCACATTGTTTCACGAGTAGGTAGTCCTGCAGAGTACAGATCAGCTTAGTGGGTCTTTATCATAATTTTATTAACCGCTTAGCTGTTCGGTCATTTTTTTAAAATTATTTTATTGACAACAACAATTTATATTTCAAACATAGATAGATCGTACAAACCTGTACATTTACCATTTAACTATCAGATAATAATATTATAAATTTGGTTTAAGAACAATCTCATTATCTCACCCCAGAACAATGCGGGTTCCGGACAAATAAAGGTACATATAACAGTCTATCCAAAATAAATACAGAAGTACAAAACACATACACCGAAAATCAATACTTAGGTATGATCAGTCTCGATTTTATGAAAGCCTACAATACAATATGCAAACCACACATTTTAAACAGTCTCATTAAATAACTAAGCCAAAACCAGATGTTCAATTTTATCAGTAATTTTTTTAAAACAAGAACATTCCAAGTAAGAATCAATCAAACTCTATCCAAGACTTTCTCACAGCTGAACGGAGTGCCTCAAGGATCTACAATTTCGGTTACGCTATTCCTTATTGCTATCAACAATATCACTCAGAACATTTCTCTACCTGTCCATTCATCCTCTACGCAGAGGACTTTAATATTTATTGCCGAAGCAAAAGCTTAGCAACAGTCCAAACCTACCTACAACAAGCCATCAATAATCTACTTAAATGGACCCTGACATCTGGCTTCACCTTCTCACCTGAAAAATCACAATGCACAGTGTTTACTAGTAAGCGTAATCAAAACTCTATTAACATAAAAATAAGTGATTACCAATGAATTAATAATAATACAATTAAAATACTCGGCATTACTTTTGACAAAAGAAGATCCTGTACCCACTACATCAACAACTTGAAAAATTCAATCTCTCCATGTCTCAATGTTATAAAAATATTATTTCACACATCATGGATCTCTAATACTCATGTTATATTAATGATATACAAGTCACTTATACTCTCTAAACTCAACTCAGGACTCTTCATTTGGACAACGGCTCAAAAATCAATATTAAAAAAAATAGATACAATCCACAACTCAGGTCTTTATATGTCAATTAGCGCTTACTGTTCAAGTCCAATACCCAGTATCTATACAAGCTTGCCAATTAACACCCTCTTGACATAAGAAGACTCAAAATAACATTTAATCAAGAATTAAAATTAGCAAGTTCCATTCTCACTCTCGACTTCAAGCTAATATTGCAAATACTACCATCACTACTCCAGGAGAACAATCTCGATATGTCTAAAGTACTCACTATTACACCCTACCTGACCCCTCAATGGAAAAATCTCATCAAAACCAGCACTGAACTCTCAATATTCAAAAAAGACAACACTCTCTCTTCCATCTACAAGCAAGAATATTTTCACACAATACAAAACATCACAAGCGTAAAAATGTACACGGATGCTTCCAACAGCCAAGACGGTATCGGAGCTGCAGTAGTTCGAAATAACGTAGAATTCATGTATAAACTTCTCAACTCCTGCTCAATATTCACAGCTGAGTCAATTGCCATATTAAAAGCGCTCGAAATAATATCCTGTAATCACATAAAAGACACTATTATCTTCACCAACTCCCTCAGTTCGATCAAGAATACAAAAAACACATATAATCCTTCAGACATTGGCATACATATTCAAAATAAAATTTACACCTTACAATATCATAATAACTTCAAAATCAAACTATTTTGGGTCCCTGGACATTCTAACATAAAAGAAAACGAACTCGCTGACCTCACAGCCAAAAATGCTGTCACATCTTCACTATCATCACCCACACAAATCATTTCCTCCAGTGACATACGAATGCTCATAATAAAGAAAAGTCAATGAAGATGGCATTAACGGTGGACATCTTATTATACGAGATTGAACCATATAAAACGCATGACCCCGATAATTGGACATTTCCCTTAGAAATTCACAGAAAATTCAAAGTTATAATAACCAGACTAAGAATTGGACACACAAAAATATCCCACAGTTTCCTTATGTCCAAAGAAGAACTACCAATGTGCACAACATGCGGTGTTCAAGTCACCATCAAACACATACTAACAGAATGCCAAACCTACGACAGTGCCCGAACGTCCCGAACAAGCCACAACCTAACCGAATCATTATCAGAAACTCTATGCAATCATCCTCAATCCATCACCAACATCATGCAATTCATCACAACCGCCAATCTTATTTCCAAAATTTAATGTAACTTATATATATATACGTATACACAATTGATGTAATTTATGTAATTTCTGTAATTTATAATTTTTAGACTGTAAGCCCAATGGCCCATGTAGCCGAGGGTATTATTAATTAAAAAAAAAAAATAATAATAATATTATTATTATTTACTATCATATGTGTGCATATATTCCAAGGGCGGCCAAACTGCGTCTCGTATGACACACAACATTTTTACTTATAATATATGTATAGTTAATGTATTATAATATGAAGACAAAATTATCCCATTGACAATTTAATCTGATTGCATTATTATATTGTTTCATATTCTACGTATTTTATTGCATTCGATATTTTATTGTGTTTACGATAGTTTACAACCTTTTTTTTTTGCTCTTAGTTCTTACATATTTTGTATTATCTGTGTTGCTCGTACTCTCTTATCAATGACCACCTCTGGTATATTTTACCATACACGATCAGTCTCAATGCCAGTTTACCTTGTCAATCCTCCTTTCTTGTTCGAACTGAACATACTATTTTACCGTGTTTTATCGTCAAAACGGGTTCAGCTTGGACGCAGTATAGTTAGTCATACTGATTATAATATGGCATACTGTTATAGGTATTTGCATAATTCAAACTTAAGTTATTAAAAATATAACCCCAATGTTTTTGTCTCTCGGATGAGTAACATTGATATCAAAAAAAAAAACAAAGTTGTAATTTTGATTTAATAGATCGTCAGTACACTTTCACAGTTGCAGAATTACCGAATACAACAATAGGTACATCGTCGATATCATCTATATATATATAGATAATCTGGATCTATAGTTCCATCCTGTCTTAAATTGTGTCGCTGCAATTGTCAGTGTCGAATTATTATTTGTACCGTTATTAAATCTTAACTACGTCCTTTGAGTTTTACTGCTCTTCTCGGCCCATTAAGCGCTCGTATTTTGTGAAAAGAATAGCGCAAAGTACAGCATCTCTATTATATCCTCACACCTAATCACTGGCTCTAATCGAACAGGCTTGTTAAGTCACTACGATATAGATTGGTGTGGCTTGCTGAATATCCACAGTTACTGCTGCAGCCTGCAGTGTCGTTCAAATGGAGTAGGATGAGTGGTTGTTACTTTGAATATACCTTCGTAATATCAGCAGGAGATCTCCAAAAGTGTTCTTTTCCATCCAAAGGCTGTACAACAATTAAAAAAGCTCTTAACAGGGTATGTTATAAACACATATAATTTAAAATTTTAAAGAAATATTGGTCAATATTTATAAGTTAAGTTAAATTAAGTCGCCTGCATACATTTTATATAGGCTGTTTTAGTGTTTATTAAGTATTAAAATAAACAGTTATTTATGACTTAGGTACACACAAAGTATGTCATTGAGGTACTTATAAAGTATTTATATTAATCATTGCTTTTTTGTTTGTTAAGTTTAGTTAGAATAAGAAGTGTAGTATAAGAAGTAAATGAAATTGAAGTTTTTCTGCTAATATCTAACGAAGATGTAGGTCGTCTCAACATAGATAACCTATTATTTTATTTCACTTATTCCATTTTAGAAAAAGTTCGATCGCACAAAAAATATGTCGTGTCATATGCAGATAATGGAATATACGTAATATATTGAATTGCGCATACAAATCAACTGAAGTCTCCTCTCGGTATCTATTCGATTATAACCTTTATAAACGCATTAACAATTGCACTTAGTAAATCAATCATTGCATCATCATGTGTGTGCCTGGATACACATACAGCATTATACATGCACATCGTGTTAGTTGTTAAAAAACATGAGTGACGACGACAGGTGCTGAAGAATAATTGACGTGTACAATCGAATGTAGAGTACGATAAAAGGGCGGCGTATAACTAATGTTGAAATGTCCTCAGATGGCAAAAAAAAAGAGTGCCCGTCCGCCTAATGAATTTAATTCTCGAACGCCGAAGGGATTAAAACAATATTGTTTAAAGTCTGACGCGGGCAGTACTTTGACTGGCTCTCGCCAATACAGCAGCGAGGGTCACACGGTCAACGTGTTTGAACAAGTCACGAGAGCCTTCCGGGATTGACGCAACCAATCTGACTAAAAGGAAATGCAATTTACTCGTGAAAGCCCTGTATACACATTTGTACCCGCACGGCAGTGTGCATAAGGAAAACAATGCTGTTCTCTCCGAGGTCGGTATTAATTCGATATATATATATATATATATATACACATACGTGTATGTGTGTGTGTGTGTGTGTGTGTGTTTTTAAACGAACCTTGCATTACGCACACACAAACGTATACCTCCTACTCATAATAATATTATACTTTATGTGTGAGTGTGTGATTGTTCGTTCAGTTTTAAAGTGCCCACGACGACAGACCTCCTATCTCCGTCTTGTAATCAAATATGATTATTTCCAAGAAACTGTTTATATTTTATACCATCTCGATAGTTAAAAGGTAGTATACATGATTGATTATAATATTATATCGTCTACTAATATAAAATTTGAAAATTTTACATTATCAGAATTGTAATTATTTTTATCCCATACTCGACCTTTTTCTTTTAAGTACGATGCGAATTAAATGTTGTTTTTATTTATTATTATTTTTTTTTTATTCCATGTTGCAGTTGTTTTTCCTCAAACCTATACTTTTTTTCTTTTTCCCGTTGACCTCGTCAACAAGTCTAAAAACTATCTAATGTTAAATAATAATGATAGTGTACCTTGCGTTACCCATAGTTCGAACACAGCTCACGAAAGTCGCTAGAAATTCAATAATACGATCAATTACAATTCGTCCTTAAAACTATCTAATAATATAATTTAGATAACACAAATGAATATAACGTAAACGATAAATTATGTAAAAAAATCAATTCTTCCTAACATGATTATATATTTTAATAATAACTTCAAACTCGTCTTGTATACGTTATTGTGATATAATAGATTGTTCTAAGATTGTAAGCTATTATTATTTCCATAAATTACCATAAGTACTTGTTTTTAATGACCATGCAGTGTTCATATTTAGGATTGTAAATAAGCATTTCATGTAGTAGCGCGATACAAAAAATCAGATTGTTAGTGTGTTTTAAAATAATAAATCAGATTTATTTTTGTATTCGAACTTATTTGAGTTAGCATGACTTGAGTCGTTCAAAAACTTATTATTTCAACATGAAAAAACTAAATTTAGAAATTTAGAACATAATTTTATAATATATTATTTTAGAAAAAACATTGTATCATGTTGAATCACATAATATTGCTGTGCCTAATAAATTTTTAGTCGTATTGAAAATAATAACTAATCACCCAAAACTAAAAATTAAAAATATTCTTCCAAAAATGAAACATTGCATAATATTACCGCAAACATTGCATAAAATTACCGCAAACTAATTTTAATATTGTTATTTTCATTTAGATTAATGCAATATTTCCGAACAATCGAGATTCCTATACTCGGAAAATGACTCACGCGAAGCATCGACAGGAAATCATCAAACTGAAAATCAGAAAATGTACAAATAGCGGGATTGTTTTGCACGAAGCTTTGTTTGCTCGCAAAACTTGTGGTGAACTACACATCTTTGAAGATTACATGCATTGCAGAAGAAATACTTTGATAACATGTAAAATTATGCGAACACCGAGTCACGAGAACTAATTAACCCAAACACGTAATGCTAGTAAAAATCACCGAATAAGTAAAAACACCGTAATATTTTGTTTGATATAAAGCTGTTTATGTGGCTTCCGACAAATTCTGACATAAATAATAATATTAGGTCGTATGCTGTAAGTATATTTTATCGCTGTTGAGGAAAATATCTGAATTAATCATCATTTATAAAATTGTAAATAATGTTTTGATAATAATTAACTGTCAATAATTGAACATCCTCTTTGCGTGTGTGTTTAGAGTTTAAATATCGTTGTTCTTAAGTCAAATTTATTAGAATTCACGTGTTTTGAAATCACAGATGTAGGAAACATTGAGATCAAACATTTATTTCCGGACCGGTTATCTGAACGTATTTAATCAAGTCAAGGTAAATCATATTATGACATTAGCACAAATTTATCGACCGGTTAAAAAGCACGACAAATAATTTCACTTTGTGAGACCACATTTATATTGTACGAAAACATACAATTCTCTATTTAAAGATCGTTTATTATAAGACCATCACTGACATACTTTTATCATCCAATATTAAATGGAAATATTTGAACTATTTTCAGAACAATTTACCATCCTATTGTTTATGAACCTACTAAAAGTATAAACTTTTAAATATCTTTTTAAACTAGAAATTGAATAAACGTTCGAATATGAAACGTAATGATAAGGGATGGTCTGCCCAGTAACCACGGTGAGTTATTATGAATAAAAATGCATATTTCGTAAAATATTATCCATTATATATACATAATGGCTTCGTTTATTAAATTGTTTTAAACATTTTTCATCCGAATGTGGTAATTACTGGTCGGCATGAAATAATTATTGTACACACAGTATGAAGTGTAAATAATAAATCTTGAATATAGATCATTACTATCCACCAATAAAGTAATGGATGTAGATAAGAATTGTACATAAATTTGCATTATTTAAATATTATTGTCGAGTAACCTTTTATAAAAGATTGTATATTCTGATATCACCAAATTAATTAATCTTAAGTTCAATTTAGTATTGAACTTTAGAATAATATAATAGTTTCAGGCTACAATATTTAGAATGGAAATTTTTTTTTCAATTTAAAAGAGTGTTATTGATAAATCGAAACTATACATTTAACTAATATTGATTTCAAATACATTACTGTATTTAGTATAATAACACAATATCATGCCAATATCCTATACTCACAGAGTAGAGGCTGATTGTGTTTCTGGAGCGTCCCCGTTGTTGTTTTCCATTGTTTTCCTTGATTCCTTCATCGGAAAGCCATTAGAGGGTCGTTTTTTCTTCCTCGTTAGGTAGGCCTGACTTTTGATGAAGTTAAGTACCATGGTTAAGTACATAATTTCTTGCAGTTCCCTATTGTATTTTATTCGCAGCAGCTTCCCGTATTCGTGTTAAACACAGAGCAGCAGATTTTTCTCCATACCTACCTTGTTTTTGTATGTTCTTTGCCTCCTATATGGCTCTTATGATTAACACACATAATCTCATTTTAAAGCTAATCGATAACATATTGGAGTTGAACAATTTCTCATCATTATGTAATTTTATGCTTTGGTTATACGAATATTTATCTCTTTAAACCGATCGTTTTTGATGCTCAATGTTACTCCTAGATGTTTGAATTTATTCACTTTTTCAAAATTTAGGTCTTCTGTTTGCTGGGGTCTATGTAACTGCCAATTAGTTCTATTATCTTTGTCTAGCTTGGATTTATTGTTGAGTAAATTGTTAGAATTGACTAAGTGTATCAAACTGATATTAAAATAATGTGCACATTTAATTTATATTTGTTTTTAAAATTCATTAAAAACACTGCTTATGTGTACGTATGGTAGTTTAAAACAAACTTGTGAAACGTGCACTAAGCTTTCGAGAAAACGACGTTCTCGCGGGACATCGGGCTGGATTGTTTTACTTTTGGTGGTGCGCCTCAAACTAATAATATAATGGCATCTATACATATAAAAAACACCCCGATGAATAAAGTTTTATAAAGTTGATTCACACCGATCCGTCTTGGCGTTATACGGATTCCAAGGGGAAAAAATGTATATGCACTTGCGGTGGATGACCCAAGTGAATATAAATGAAAACGTATTAGGCTTATAGAGACCCGTATATTTTTTCTGTGGATGTGTGCAGACAGTAGACAGACAGATAACCGTTATAAATCTATCAGAACACGGCAGTACGATGTGGGGAGGGTTGGGGCGTGGTCAAGTCCATGGAGTAGAACGGGGTTTTTCGGTGTCTTTAAATCTGCAATCATTTATCTCGCTGATCAAATAATGCGTTCTGAGGGCGCGTGTGACGGTCAGTCAGTCGCAATTGGGTAACGTGACACACCACTCATTGTAATAATAATAATAATAATAATAATACTGATAAAGTCGAAAACAATCACGAGGTGTATTCATATTATGGGTGTATCAGTGAGTCATCAACTGTAGTAGAACTAATTGAACTTTGCATAATATAATTACTACTCTGTATATAAAAATATTAAGAACAAATAACCAAAAACGATATTATATAATGTACTAAATATTCAAGGGAAACTATTTTTGGGTACCAATCTAAATGCAGCAAAAAAGCAAAAAAAATATGCGATGAATATAAAATTAAGTGTTAAAAACCGACGGAAAAAAATCCAAATTATAAAACAATGGAATGTAATTTTTTTAAATTATAAATAATTATGAAAAATGAAGGTATTACATTTTTTTGAGTTCCATTCACATTTAAAATATATATTTTGATTTGCTCGCAGTTTCAGTTTACACAAGTACCAAGAATAATGTTTATAAAATATTATAAGTAATAATAATTATCAGAAATCAAAATTTCCAGAATAATTGGAGAATATTTCAGAAAAACAAAGTTTCACAATTTTCCAATTTTTCTGGAAAAACAGAGGTTTTTTAAACTTTATTTTATTTATTGATCCTTCATTATGATGTACAATGTACCTGTAAATATACAAATAATATTATGTTGTGATTAATTTTTCATGTAAAAAAAATGACTTATTGATATTAATAAAAATCATTATTTATTTAAAATGTATTACGTTTTATTTTTTGGGAGGAATATCTGATTTTTTTTTTACCCTGGATTCTTATTTGTTGGATGTCTCTAGCACAATACTTTAGTATAGAATATTGCATTATTTTAAATTTTAGTTTTAAGAATATAATAACAACTCTGTGATAATTTGTACGACCTTAAAATATAAAGTAGCGTCCTCCATGTCGATTATTAACAATATTGATCCTAAAACAAATATTAAAATTTTTTTATGTAATGTTTGGATGTTTTGTAAATGAAAATGTACCTACAGATTTCGTCCATATATTATACAATCATGACAGTCGATTCTTATAAAAACATCAATATATCTAAGTAAAAAAATCCCTTTTTTTACCACTTTGTAATCGAATCACACCAAAGTTTCATATTGTCTGAGAGTTAAAAAATATAGTATGAACTTCGACAGATCGTAGAAAAAAACATATGACCATGATATTATTACATATAAAAAACGATACATGTAAACGAATATTGTAAAAAATGATTTGAGCTTAAAAATATAGTGTTATTATTCGATTATATGTTAGATCAATCCAAATTAATGGTATTGCACGCCAATATTTGGGAACCGATGATACTCACTCATTTATATAATATCCATTAGTCTGGGTTTTCGTCAAATACCGTGTCCTAGACTTTGCTTTACATCGTATACTATATCAATTTATCCGTCAGCTTTGTTTTTTGTACTAATGCCACCGTTGAGTGAATAACTGCTGATAGGATGGAAGTGTAGGTGCCCGTTGTTTTCTCATCATGCAACATAATAATCAGTGTCGACGAACGATTCCAAACGGTTTCTGGTACACCGATTCATCTTTTTAACACTTCGAGAAACGATTTATATTTATAGTTTTAACACCGTGTGCGGGGTGTAATCCGTGTTGGCTTTATGTTATATACGTCATGTATTATATTATATCGATTTTATACATGCAGGAAGGGCCGTATAAGACGATATTTTTGTGCGCACTTTGATAGAATGACACTGTACACCATGTGGTGTGTGGGTGAAGACCGATTGATTAAGATCGAGGGGATCGAAGTCTTGGGGTATGTTGTTTTCTCATCATACAACATGATAATCGGTGTCGACGAACGAGGAAATTTGGAATTTAATATTTGAATCAACGTTTGTGTGGTGAGGTGGGGTGAGGTGAAATGAAAAATAAAATACTTCTTGCACAAAGAAACATAATCAATCGCAATAAGAACATTGAACAAAAAAATAAAAACTTATCAGTTTGACGGTTGAGTGGCGGAAACGAGAATTTCAAATTCGATTTATTAGCTTTTATTTCCGATGGCAGGTTTCAAAGAACTCTGGGTTACCCATCATTTAACCTGGTTGTAATAAAATTGTTTACGATCAAATATATGTTT
Organism: Myzus persicae; assembly: GCF_001856785.1. Taxonomy (NCBI): domain Eukaryota; kingdom Metazoa; phylum Arthropoda; class Insecta; order Hemiptera; family Aphididae; genus Myzus; species Myzus persicae. The sequence goes on from NW_019103315.1 coordinate 721,907, forward strand.
ATTTTTGTATTGAAAAACATAGCTCTGTAACGATGACCATTCAACTCGATATTGAATAATACATATTATTATTACTGTTATTATTTTAGTTTGGATTTTATTCACAGTCGTCATTACTGCCATCGTTATTTCGTTTTGTCTCATAAAATCCGATAATGCCATAATAATACAGTATATATTATTATAATAATATAAAGTGTCATTTGATTTTTTTTTTCAAACACATAAATATGAAATTTTGAATTTAAACACAAAGAAGTATTCTTTTACCATACTGTGCACCCAATATAGCGATCTTTAAGTTGTGAAAGGCTGATGTCAATCATGACGTATGTATGTGTCACTTATACTTTCCCACGTTTCAGGCGTTCACGAATAAACCGATTTTCGTGGAACAATGTACGTCAAACGGTTCACCTTAATCCTTGAGGTGACACTAATTCTACATGGCATAATCAAAACGCCGAATGCCAGCTTTGCTTTTGTCAAAAACAAAAACGTATATTTTCATCATTCAAAAATAATATTATTATGGTTCAATAATAATATAATATAATATATAATTGTATCCATTGTGTCCGGGGTTATCAGCTATATAATTATTGAATTTGTTTTGTTAATTTTAGCAGTTAGTAAATTAATAGATATTCATTTCATGACTCACAAATTGATAGTAATATGATTATTCGTGTTATTGAAAAAAACTCCCACAAAGCAATACAAGATTACGTCTTCACTATTTATCACTAACAACAAAACTATCTCAATAATCAGTGAACCCGAATAAGTGACTTAACATGATGCATGTATTAAACAACTTCATTGTTCGGATACATTTTAAATAAACAAGCAAAATGATCAATATTATGTTTTTTTTACAAGGAAATATGATTTTTAAAAATCCAACAACTATTTGTTTGTGATTACAGTTTAAGTAAATAAGGAACCAAATTATTATAAAATTATAACTAATATTATTTTATCATTAAATTATACAACCAATTATTATCTGTATCTTTAAATTGCATTCACCTCAGTAACTTAAAATTATATATATATAAATGTAAAGTTATAATATAGTAGAGCGTTTAGTAGGAAGTAAATTGGGTCAACACTTTGGACTCTAATAAAATCAGGAACGAGTGAGACAGTGCTGAGAAATACCCTTTAATAGGTACAGATTTTTTAAATCATGTCCATCACAACGAAAATAAATGACAATAAACATGATATTGTGTCCAGCTGCATATTCATGCATTACTTTTGCAAATATGACATGTCGTCCCACTCATTTTTCAATAGAAATAATAAATCGAGGGAATATTATTTTTTTAATCTATTTTTCTCTTCGAACTGACTGTATTATTTTAATAATAGTTGACCATTGAGTATCAGATTTAAAACATTTTTGAAAATATTTATTTTGTTTACTTTACTGTATTTTTGTTTCAAGAACTGAGGTTTAAAATGTTTTCTAAAAAAACAACATAAGTCACTCATTGTTAATTCTGTAAAACATAATCTAATACAACAACTATGATAAGTTTGAAGTATAAGTTATATAATAATTCATATTTTTCGTCAAAATCAAGTGACAGTAATTTTTTATAAGCTTGTGGCTTATTTTTTTAAGTATTGAAAGTCTAATTAAACTTTTAACCATCACAAACTTTACCATTAGGTCTTATTCTTAAATGTTCATTAGTTCACGATAAACATTTTTCAGTTTTTATTAATTTTATATATATATATATAAATTTATATATACTCATTATTTGTACAACCCTTTGAATATAATTAGTGTAAAGTTTGTAAAACTTTAAATTACGTTATCGCCCCAATGTCCTGGCTATTTGTAAATAATTAACTATCGCCCAAAAAATTAATTTTCTTTCTAATTTTATACTATTTTATCATAGTTTACGTTGTTGAATAATAACAAACAGTAGATTATTCCACACAATATATATTCCATCCAAATATAACAACATTTTAAATTTGTTGTTACTAAACTAAAAGTATTCTGGGATGTGTTTTTGTTAGTATTGGGTATTAACACTATAACTCGTTCTGTGTCTGTTCAATTTTATACGAACAAATCATTATACAATATGACCAATTTATTCTAGAATCCACAACTAGTCAAATGTTTATGCTAATAATAATTACTGACATTTAAGATGTACACAATGTATTAATGAGAATTTGCTCTTTTGAATTTTAGATGCATTACTATTTATTTCACATAAAAATATATACTGACAATTAAATTTACTATACTAATTAATAAATAACTATAAGATATTTATATTTTATTTTGATTAATAATTTTCATAAAAGCCCAAAATTCCATATTGTAGACACATTGTTATATTATTTAGCAGAACGGCGGACTTGGATAAAAATTGTACTTTCGAGATAACATACCTTCTTTGTTTTACGTCTAATTTACTATATTGTAACTTAATTTTAGCTCTGAAACATTTAATTTAATAGTATATAAGTTTTCGATTGGTCTACTACGACTAATGATCAAAAAGTTTTTTGTAGTAACTGCAAATATAAAAACCAAACTCGTTTTCACATATTATTACTAATACTTATATGTATTATGTTTAGTAAAAAAAAATGTAGCAACGCGCTTCAAAATGTTCACTAAATGTTTGTTACGCACACGATATTTTTTAATATTATCTATATGCCAATAATTTTTTAGTTTTTATAATTCTTAGTACCTACGATAACTAAAAATATTAAAATTTTAAAACACCTACGTTTACAATACAACATAATGTATTGCTCTTAGGTACTTTAAACTCTAAAGTAGGTTATGTCTAAAGTTTAGAGTGATATCTTTTTAGCAAATATTCTATCAAATAAACTTCATAGTTCACACTGTTCATGTATTTAATAACATTTGTTGTAATGAATTATAGTTTTTTGTTTATTATGGGTGGACTAAAAATAAACAATCCTTTCACTCGACACATCTTATGAATTATCCGGCTATGGACTTTTCTTCTATTAGCCATTCAAAACTTATAACTGCTCATTTTGTCAGTCTTAATTTACCTAATTGTCTATTCATAGAAAATCTCAAAGGCTCTCGAAAACGCTTAGGTTAGGTTAGGATCGCAATACGATATTACCATACCATTTAATTTTAAAGACAAGTCTGGGAAATCAAATTGCATAGTTAATGATAGAATGCGGAAAATATGATTTATGAGGTCAATATTTTTACTAATGTTGATGTTTTATTCACAGTATTTAAAAGTATTAGAAATAGTGAACAAGTTTCCACAATAAAGTTGAATTGGACTTACGATCCCATAGTATAAATATTACTATATTAACATATATGCATTATTTTAAATTGCCTTTGGAGCTCTTGGAGTATCAAACATTAAATTAAATGTTGATCTACCAAGCTATATTTAAGGCAACTGGTGAGTTTTTCGATCGCGCGGTAATGGCTAAAAACAAACACTGTATGTAACATGACGTTTCAATTGGATATTGCGTACACAATAGGCTCCAAACTGTCTACTAGCTATGCGGCAGCGTCGGTACGAAATCACGAAACACGGATTTAGAGAGAACGTGAAATCCGGTACCGCGCTTGCAATGGCTTATAACTGTTTAGGTAAATAATAATCGAATACCTAGGTTTATAGTATATATTGTATATTATTATATTATACAGAAATTCGAGTGGAGGTGTACGCAATATGCCCATAAACCCTGGAAGCGCTCTCACCCTCACTCAAACATTCACTGGCGGATTACACTTGACCTGGAAATTCCAACGCGATAGAGAAGGAATCATCGCCGACTGGCGGACTGTATAGTTATAATATAAATGTGGGCTTTTCAAGCTACCGCACAAACACGAATAATCCACAGAACGTATCTCACCGCGAAAGTCCACTGTAAGGCAAACGAAATCTTTAGTAACACATTTTAATACCTATTTGCGCTGCAGGGTTCATCATATGTACTTACGTGGTATCGAATTAAACGGGAGAAAAATAATATTATTATGGACGAAATAAATGGACCGACGAATATCCAGTTATTGAGAAGGGCAGAACAACTTTGTTATTTCGTGCAACAATCTATAATATTTATAAGAGTGTCCTTTAACAATTGAAAATAAATATTTTTTAATTTAAAATCGATCTGAGTTCACTTATTAATTAGTATAAGGCCGTACGTTAAGTTAGTACCTAGTATAAGACCCTAATGCCAAGTGATTTGTTTTTAGTTAGTAATGCTTCCAAATAAAAACTCAAGATTTAAAAATAATACATGCATGATAAGACTAATATAATCAAGTGGATTATTATTGGTTAAAAGCATTTATAACCTTGAAATTTAAGTGTGTAAGATGAGTGTAAGAATAATAATACATCAGTTTCAAAAAAAGGCAGTTCTTAGCCCTATACCTGTCGTAGGTACGTTAATACAGTAAGTTTTCGTTTAACTTCGGGGTTAGGTTTCTGGAAAACATAACCTTAATCTAAAAAAATATGACGTACGACAGTTTATACAATTGGAATGTGTTATTACTGATAAACAACACAGTAAAAATATATAATAATACATTAAAACAATGAGTAAAACACGAAAATTTTATACTGTTATAGTGCAGGGCAGGAAACATATTGATGAACGACTTATAATCGATCAAATGAAGAACTTTTAGGAAATAATATTATTACCTCCATTCAAAATATAATCGCAACTAATGAAAACACATTGCCTGGCAGGATGATTCTGGGTGACGGTATTTAAGGAACTAAAACTCCAGGGTGGTAAGTTGCAGCACTGCATGCACCCATCGACACTAAATAAAAGTTATGATAGAAACTGCTTGAAAAAAAATCATATCTATGACCATGAGATATCCAATGTGGAAGAAACACTGGTATGAAAAAAAAAAAAAAAATGAAAAGCGCCTCGAACGTTTTCATTGATTGCTATTCATTGCTGGTTAGATATTTGCGACAGTTATTTATTTTGGAATTACATTAAAAGAACAATAACTATTTTATCGAAGACTGGTGCGTGATGATAGACGGACAAATTAAAAAAAAATCCCAACACACAATGTATCACATAGCTCAGTATCTAAAGTAGGTATGATATAATAAAATTGCCAGTCATAATAATATAAAGTCCTATATTTGTGTACCCTGAACTATATTGAGGTTTTATGTCATACGAAACAGCATTAAGAAATATCATAGTATAGCATAATGGCTCCCTCCGATCGGTAAAAAAATATTTCATATTTTATGCTTTTAGATTTTAGAATAAAATCCATGTAGCTCAATATACAATATAAGCTATACCTACTTATATTATAAAATATAATAATTCGTGTCCCTGAACTTACTTCCTTATAATAATATTATTTATGTATTTTTCTTGGAAATAACATTAGCGACTTTAAACAACTTGGGTTCGAGTGTTCAGCAACTCCGTACACTCTAAACCTGACCTAATGAGTATAAAGCAGACAAACTTTGGTCAAATATATATTTTACTGATGATATATATCATGGTTATGCTAAAAAAAAAATATATAGCGCTAAAGGAATTTTAATATTGATAAACGAGGGGCCAAGGAATGTTACGCGCGTCCCTAGTTGTGCATATAATCACGTTATGAGCAAAGTAAAGTTCAAAGTACAGAGTAATTACGCGTTCATACACAGTTGAAAGTTCGTCTGCTGCGCTTTGAATAGATATTTTTAAAATGTACCCCTTTGAATGAAATTCAATCAGAAACTGTCTGTAGTAAATTTTGAATAAAAACAATTATGTCGTTATTATTGTTTGAATAATAAAGAACTGGGAAATTTCAATTGATGTTAGTTTAATCCAAAGAATAAGGAGTTATTATTAACTAGTTATTAACTATAATTATTATGTTTGAATATTTAGCTGTACCCACTGGCCACTGTAATGTGATTACGTATACAGTAGGATCTCGATAATCCGAACACAGGCTAATCCGAAAGATGCGGTAATCCGAACGGGCTTGGGAATTATCTTATCTTATCTAATATGTACATATGTATTTATAAATAATATTTTCCGGTAATACAATTTTTCGATTATGTTTATTATGATTATTAATATTTTTATATATTCATTGTCTTTTGAAATTATGAGTTTTTATATGATTAATAAAGATAAAAATAAAATTTCATAATTTAAATTACAATGAAATGATGTTTTTTCTAAGCCATAGGTAATCCGAACAAATCGCTAATCTGAACGACCCCTTTCCCCAATCTCGTTCGGATTATCGAGACCCTACTGTATTCAGTTTCTATTCGTTTTCCAAAACTATGATTTCTCCGAATAATATTTGAGATGTCGATTGGTTCAAAAATCTATATTATTTTTGGATACTTATTCTTGTTACTTACATCATCAGTTTTTAATATGCATCCTCGGTGAAGCGATAAATTATTAGTCAAACATTATATTATACATATAAAAGTTTTCACAAGTTTCTGAAATTGATAAGTCGAGGTACAAAGCGAGTATCTCTATCGGGTTCTTCTCTAAGAGTAATTTCCAAAGTTTAATCGTATCTAACTTTAAGCTTAAATTTATCGGATAAACCTTAGCAGAAAATTGCGAACTGTTGTAATTTTCAGACTGCTGTAATATTGTGTATATTTTGCACAAATATTTTCAACATATTTAATAAAATAGTTTTATGATGCGCAATAATAAAATTACGAGTACTATTATAATACATTATATTTAAGCGTGGTGTTCAGACACGAAAATAAAATAGAATTTATACTATTAAAAATAAATATATACATATCCCGAAGAATTAACAGCGTGTAAACTACAACGAACTTCACGATTTGACGATGGCAATACGAAAAGTATAATTACATATATTATGCATATTATTAATGTATTACATTATATTATTATTATATTTATTTGATAACAATAATTATTATTATTTAAATTTCAGCTGAATTAGCTTCTTCTTTTTTGCCACAAACCATTTAATTATTTTATATTCCAGGACATATAGTAGCTAGTAGTAGAATTGAACGTTCGGTTTGCATTGATAACCGTCTGCACTATTTACGTACGATGAAGATTGTATAAATGGTATAATATAATTTAAGCCTCATGCAATGAGACTTTTCAGAAAATCAAAAATAAACGACTGGTACTTACTCTTATATTCTATCAAAACAATTCCTGTTCGTCAGCAGCTTCCATAGTAAATATATTGCCGAGTTCGAAAACAAAAGCAACAACAATAACTTAAACTGTCCGTCGTACATGGGGCATGTATCTACGGCAATATACATTCAGCAATGCATAGGAGTCATCCAGGTGATTGTATTTCGTATATTCTTGTTTGTTTTTGAGAGAAAAACTACTCAAAAATGTGTTATTAAATTGATGGTAAGTTTTATTTTTTTATTTGAACCCCAACTGTTTTATTTTATTGACTCAGTGCAAACAATCAGAACATACTATTATACATCACTCATTTTTAATAAATAATTCTGGTACATATCTCAAACAATCCATCACCTATTTGTTTTTATTTGTTATTTATTTGAACTAAACTTTAACAAATTTGAAAATAAAGTATTACACATTAATACAAAATAAAAACTTTTCAATGGTTTTCGCGGAGTTTGTGGCTTGGCGCAACTTCATACGTTCTATTAAACAGTTTTATACAGTTTCTCGTAAAACGTCTGATTTATAAACTACGTAAAAGTATTATATTTTATAATAATATTATTTTCTCACGAAAATGCATCCATTCAATAGTATGCTTCAAATTATTGTAACTTAACCCTCTATTCGACCTTGATTATGCATGCATTTGGTTACGCAGAACATGTTGTTAAGAATATTTTTACTTTACCATGTACATAGTGTTAATCTTTTTAAATAAAAAAAAATAATAATAATAATAATATTTAAGACTGTCATATTATGTTTAGCTATATAACAGCCATATGAGTGTTTATATTTTTATATTTTTTTACAAATAAGACAACCGAGGCAAGGTTTCGTTATTAGCCAAACAAGAAGTTACAAACGATTTATTTTTCGCCCCATCGTCGCCTGTGTGTGTTTTGTTTATCTTGTCTTTTTTTTTATATCAATCCTTCTCTATCCTTATGTTTTACGATAACTATAAATACAAAAAATCCATATAATGCCACCTCGGGGAATCGAAGAAAAGCACATTCGAACCCCCGAAAGGGGTCAAAATGAACGTAGGGACAGCAGTCCGGAATATTATAATAAAACATTTGGCACGTTCCTTAACAGAGCTGGATTATTCGAAATGTAAGTGACTGCATGGACGGCGTACATGAGTCAGTACCTAAGTTATAGAAATGTTGGCTTAAAATAATTTCTTAAGCATCTAGTTTTACTAGGTTATTAGGTTATAACTATATTATTTTATCGTTATCTGAACGACAAAGAATTTTACATTTTTACATATTGTTGAAAAACACTAATAATAGTTGTGTTAATATTTAAAACAAAACATTTAACAAGTAAATGTTTTATTTTAGACCTGCGATTTATATTTTAGTAATTATTATACGTGTTGGAGAACGTATAGTAATAATCATAAATATGAATAAAGAAACTGAAGAAACTTTTTTAATAGGCGTATAGACTTGTATGATAAAACCTTCGCTACATATTTGGATACCTTGTAATCTAATTAAGTATAAATTTAAAGTATAATTAATTATTTTCTAAGTGAACGAATCGCTTATGCTTTTACAAAACATTATTCAAATATAATATTATAACCAATTAAAACTTTAAAATTAAATATTATTGTTTGTTTTTCTTTCACACATTAACTTTTATAAGGCATTATTTTATGCAATTTTGTTTATGTTCGTATAATTATTATAAATTGTAATTCATAAAATCGAACTGTTCATTAAAAAAGTACTTATATTTTTTTATTATTAAAAAAATTAAAACATTGTATTCTATCTTATTATAAAATGTATTGAATAATATACTATAATTCATTTTTCACAATCTGCTAATGGTTTACTTTATCCATGGTTAGAATCATAAAGTATTAATTGATGTAAGTCATAACTTGACTATGTCAGTTGATTGTTTTGAATTTTTAAAATTGAGAAATGTTCAAAAACATAATATTATTCAATATATAGGTAAACATTTTTTTTTTTTTTGCTAAAACCCTTAATGAATAATAATACCATGCAACTATAATGTTAATATTTTGTATTCAAAATAACATCAAACGCATATGTTGAAAAATGGTAATACAAAAAAAAATAATAATAATATTAATATTTATCTATGGATGAAAATGTTTCACAAATAAATTAAGTAACACATCTGCATTTGAAAATTTTGTTATTTGTAAATTACATAAAATTGTCTAATAATAAATTATAGTAATTGGTTGTATGATTTATTACAAATACATGTATACGAGTATAAACCTAAATTATATAAGATGTTATTTCATAGAATGAAGACAAGTACTTCGCAGATAAGCACTACGCAGTATGCACAGTAATAATAATAATGATAATAACAATAGTAATAATAATAGGTAATATTATTAGTATGTCGATGGTGGCTGAGTTCGGGCTCTCGGAACTTAATCACCTGTCCGCGTAAATTAGTCGTCGATAATAGCGACTATTACAGGTGATTTGTCATTGCAGCTGGTGAACTATTTTATGTTAATATATCATATGCATAAAACAACGATCAAATCAAAATACAAACATAAAAATATGCATATTGGTATCTTATGTCCTACCAGAGCTCAAGTTTATGTGAACAGGATCATTTGATAATTATTATCTTCGCCAAAAGGATTCCGCTTGCTGATACATAATAATATTATTATATTATTACTGCATGCTACAGTGAATGGTTGGTGCACATGCGCGTGAGATATGAGTATGGGTGGGTGGGTGTTTGCTTGTTTGTTTGTATGAGGAACTTTTGCACATTAAATAATACAACGAGTGGCGGTGGCAAAACAGGGCCCGTCTAAAAATGATAAAATAATACGGGTTATTTAACGTGCCGGGGTGGTTGCTGTTGGCGAGGGGGTAAAGTTCGGTGCGTCGTAATCGTTGATACACTCGGGGGCCCTATAATTTACCAAAACTAAATTACGCAGATGCATACTAAAACATTCATGAAAAAAAAAAACAAAAAAAAACAAAAAGCGAGCCATTAAGAATATAAATCATATCTATAAATCATAAGCTAATTGAATTTATTCCATCTTTATGGCTGCTCATACCGTTATATTCTGTATAGCTGTATAGAAATCGAATTAAACGACCATTAACACCTGTCCAAGCGTACCGATGTAACTAGTTTTTTTTAAAAATATTTTATATTGGTTTATGGTTACAAAATAATAATGCATTTGCGAGGGATCCTTATATATTTTCCTGAGAAACCAAAAAAACCATCTGACTTCTCATAAAAATTGGTTAAGGACTAAAGATTAATTTGGATTTTTTTTTTTACCTGACAAGAGTGCGAATATAACATGTTTTAAAATTTCGAAATTTGTAGATTGACCAGTTATCGTGTAAACCACCTGACGTCTATATTATGTATTTTTATTTCATTTATTTAATGTTTCAATTAAAAGACTACAACAATACATAAGTAAACATACAATTCACAATAACGAGAAATTAGTTACATAATCGCATATCCTAATTTTAGTTTCTGAGCGGAGTAATGAATGTATTGATTTTACAATGACGTGTGTTTTTATATTTATTTATTTATTTATTTATTTTTTGTATCTGTCATCACGGATTCTTGCAATAAAAGTGCTTCGATTTTATTGAACAGCAGCGTTTCTGGTAGAAAAGTGAAGCTAGTTGGTGCATTCGGGAGGTCTAAATTTCAAATCCCCAATAGTTTTCACAAGTAACGTGAAAAACAAACAAACCATCAAGGAAAAAGGGGAATTTTTAAGCAAAACCATTTTTCGAAAAAATCGATTTTGATTTTTAATGTAACTCTAACAAAAATGACCATAGATACATGCAATTTTCACTGAATATTTGTGTAAATATTTTCTATACACCATAACATGTTCAAAATATTTTGATTTGTGTTGAACTAATTAAATTTTCGATTATTATTTTGTTTTTTTTAAACAAAATTCGATGAAAAAATTTTCACTCTGTCAAAACATTTGAAAATATAATAAAAGATTCATTGTAAGTTGATGATGCTTTGGAACGCAAAAGAGTCCGAAGTAAACTTGACGACTCGGACAGAGCTGACTGAAAGGATGAGATCCGGAGAGCAGAGCGTGACATCCTGCTTGCTGCCTGGTCGAACAGGTGGAGTCGTACACGATTCTTCCGGACCTGCTAAGATGGACGAGAAGTTGTCCCAAAGACCTCACGTTACATGGAACGCAGGCTCTTACGGGACACGGGTGTTTCAGGTACTACCTGCACCGGATGAAGTGCGCCCCCGATGTGGCTTGTCTGTACTGCCAACACCCGGAGGACACTGCGGAGCACAGGATATTTGATTGTGCTTACTGGGATCCGCTTCGGCTGCCAGTGAAGATGTTTGTTGGAAACCGAAATATAACCCCGGGTGATGTTCAGGATTTGTTGTACGGCCCCTCTGATGTCCCGCCCAGCGAGAACGACCGGCTACAGGCTGCCTCCCAACGCGCCACTCAGTCCTTTTCCGATATGGTCGACAACATTTTAAGCTGTAAGGAGCATGATGAAGGATAGCTGAGACCGATCGAAGAGCGAATGCATTGGTAGCCGCCCCAACTGACTGAGCGCATGAAGATGCACTCGACAGCGCACCGTGATTACCGACGGACTTTATTTACTTATTGTATCGCATTCTATTGTATTGTATTTATTGTATTAATATTTTTATTTTTAAGGTGAAGCAACCATAATTTATTTATGCATTAAGTATGTGTATGTATTAGCGTTTTTATTAAACATTGGTAAACGATGGCAGCAGAGGAGTAGTTGTGTTCAAACAGATCCTCCTCTGCTGTCGGTTTAAACGAAAAAAAAAGTTGATGATAATGAAAACTAAAAAATAAGTTGATCTTAAATTCACAATTAATTTTTATGAGTTTTTAAACTTAGAGTTTTGATAAAATTCGTAAGAATCATGAAAATTAGCAAATTATATTTAGTTAGACATTTATAAAAAAATTTTTATTTATATCTTAGATTTAAAAATTTAATACAAGATTCCTTACAAGTTTGTCTACCTTTGTCAAAAAAAAAATTTTTACCGGAAAGTCAATTAAATTTTTGTGGGAGTTAGTATAGTTGAAATTTTTAAAACATAGGATATTCATTCGATTTCTTTTGTACCGATTATTTATTTTATTGTAATTCAAAAACGAATTACTGTAGACACTTGAAATTCACACCAAATATGTATTTCATCAATTCATATACTGGATAAAATTATTTCATTGGTTTGGTAAAAAAGCATGACAATTTAATACAAGACTCTTAATAACTTGTTACAATATCAGTTGAAAAATATTAAAAATACATAAAATAATGGCGAAACGCTTCTTCGGACAATGGGGGCTATTAAAAACCTCGGTATTTATTTCGATCCTAAACTTAAATTTGACAGTCATATTGCCAACATTGCTAATTCTTGGTTTTATCCGTCGTAATTGTGCTGATTTTGATGATTCATTAGCTTTAAAGTCTATTTACTGTAGCTTGGTACGCTCTATTTGTGAATATGGCTCAATAATATGGTCTCCATATCAATCGGGTCATAAGCAAATCATTGAAAAAATTCAACAAAAATTCCTACGTTTCCTTTCATTTAAATGTTCCATAATCAGAGAACCCCATTCTTCATACACTCCACTACTAACAATTCTCAACCTCGAAACACCTGAACAACGTCGTCTGCGATTAGATTTGTACTTTTCGTATAAACTTTTTTCAGGAAATATAGACTGTCCTGAGTTTCTAAGTCGTTTTTCCTTCCATGCCCCCCCCCATTCGTAACTCCCGGTCTAAAAACACTTTCTATCTAAACACAGAAGTAACTAATTACACAAGCAATACTCCCCATCATAGAATTATGAAAACTATAAATAAATTAAATATCGTTCTGTTCATATCACCAAACTTCAACTCATTCAAAAATTATTGTAATTCCTTACTTGTTAATTCATAGCTATAAGTATGTTATATAATAATTAATATTGTACCTTTTTTGTTTTTCTCTATAATTATTCTGCTTAATATGTATATTGCTAACGATCGATTGTTGTTATTATTATTATTATGTATGTAATTGGGCCTGGCCCGTTTAAAACTTATATAAATAAATAAATAAATAAATAAATAAATAAGCACGATTTTTTTTATGAGCATTTATCAAGTTCAAATGTTGACAATATTTATCAATTGCAAAATTCAAAATAATTTTGTAGTTAAAAATGTATAAAATGTTCAATTTTTATAGCTAAGGTAATCATAAGAAATAACAACACAAAATATCCTAAACTGACATACCGTCTCCGCTCAGAATCGTTTTTTATATAAAGTGATTTGATATTATTGAATACAAATTCAATACCATCCATGTCAGTGACCTGATAGACGCCTAATATACAGCAGAGTGACATCCACTTATCCGCTTTTTAATCGTTAATTTAAATTTATTTGTAATATCAATGTGTTTAATGTCATCAGGTACCTAGTTGGTTAAATAATAAGAACTGATAAAAACTACTCAAAATACTTTTCAACTTGCATTGATTGTTCAATAACCAAAAAAAAATTATTTTATTTTATTCTGCGAAATTCAACCATGTGGAATATTAATACTCATGCATGATTTAAAATTATGTAACCCAATCAATCGAGCAATATTTAAATTTGAAGTTTTATTTGATATACGTTTTATGTGAGAAAACGTGGAGTGAAATTTAAAAAAAAAACGTTACATATTGCCGATATTGTTATAGTCGTTCATAGATTTTGTATTCATTGCTTGATGTTTACTTTAATTTATAAATGTATATAATATTTATAGATTATGATTTTACTTATATTTATTCAATACAATTATGTTTTTGTGGACGAACAATTATTATTATTCCTCGAGCTTTTAAACATTTGTAATCGTTATTTGACTGTAATTTTTTACACAAAGAGCAGTCGGGTATTTGAGATATTATTTTGTTTAAACAAAACGAAATGTGTTTTTATTCGTCACAACAACACAGAAAACTCGACTTCATGTGAAACATTTTTTTTCATACCCGCATAAACAAATAGTATATGTATAATTATTTAAAATTACAAAATACTACGACTATATTATACAATATGCATACGCACGTATTACCTACCGACTGTAACTTTTCAGTCAGTTAAACAACTGAATTTTAAATCGAACGGTACCCACTGTTTTTTTTTTATTATGTTTTTTGTAATGTTTCCGTCTGTTGGATTTAACATGCGAGACGAATATAATATAATATGAAAAATCGTACACGAATTAAAATCCGATTTAATATTATAACCGGAAAGGTTTAGGAAAAACGTATAATCTAATCGAGCCCCCGAACCAGGATAATTATTTTGAAATCACGAAAACGCATTAATTTATCGTTACCGGTGAAATAATTCATATTTAGACTAACGTGCATTTAGTTGCCGCTGTCGGGCTGAAAGGGAGGGTGAAAGGAAGAAAGAAAACAAATAAATAGTTTCAAAGTGTTCGCAAACAATCGAATACCTATCTAATCACAGAATGTGCAACGGATCTATGCGAAAATCGTATGCAGTCGACTGACGTCGTATCTCAGTTTTCTGCTCGTTTAGCGCCACAACTTTCTGCTGCTGCTGCTGCTGCTGCTGTAAGCAGTTTCGAGCGACGAAGTGCCAATGACATGGACGTTCAAAGTCCTTTTTGGCCGTAAGTTCCTACAACCGTTCGTATAGAAATGAAGTTGTCAACATTATTACGACAACCATATTATGGTGTTTACGCGAGATCCAGTATTTAGAACGTATCTGTAATAATTATAAATAATAATAACAAAACATCAAACAGAGATCATTTTTACGGTTTATTTATCATCTACTTCGGCGGATATTTTCTACTGGTTGTCTTTTTCAAATTACTAGCAAATACTAACCTAACAACCGAGACTTTTGCATTTCTGGGTAAGGTAATTATTGATAGCCTGTGGATTTTGATTACTATATAAGACCGTTTTAGCACTACACGAAACAAAATAATTCCTGTTGTTTCTACTTGATGTGCTATTTTCAAACTCGTTAAAAAACATCCGATCGGTTTAGTTTTTGAAGCTGTGGGGAATAAAAACAAATACCTATATCCACTCATTCGAGGTTTTACTGATTCTAACTCAGAATTGTTACGCCCCGTAGTTTCAAAATTATAATAGCTGAGTAAAATACGGTGTTCTGATGGTTTTCTATTGTAAGTGCTTAAGAAAAATACAGGAAATACTGAACAGCTAGAGGTACACAGTAAAACATGGTAATAAATTATAAAGCCACTCTGTTATTATCTAAATAAGTTTCATCGCTAGAATCTATTAAACGCCTTTTATTCCGTTTGTTATAATATCTTAATTTTTTAAATAATAGAACATCATTTGTGATATAAAATCATTTTGATCTTTGAAGTTTATACTTTTTATAATTTTAAGAACGCATTTAAAGTTAATAACTTGTTTTGAAAATTGGTAAATTGTATAGGTAATTCAATTTTGTTCTCTATTGTTTTTTATTCATGTATTAAAACAATAGCAAAATATAATATGATACACATGTTATCACAATAGATTATCTACCTATTGACATTTCTTTTGTCCATTATTATTGAACTGTGTATGTACTCAAGCCGAAAAATGTAATGGAATTGCAGCTGTACTTCCAGGACGTGCTCAACAAGACATCCAAATCGTTTAGTGTCAGGCATTGAGGGATGGAAAAAACGATTTATATTCCCTCGTACGGGCGGTACTTCATTGAAGATTTTACTCCGGTGGCGCGTAGGTAGTCGTTTTCGCCTTGTGGTTTCGAAATTGAAATGACCACGTAGATATCGTGAGCGCGCGGGTGCGCGCGCGTGTGTGTGTGTGCTGCGTAGTTCTGGCTCGTGTTGGATAAAACGTGAGCAGAGTGAGTGTGTCGTGGTCGCGGGGGGGGGGGGGGGGGTGGAAGAAAAAGAAAAACGACGCGGAGAAGAAAGCAACGGGGAGAAATAGGAGAAAAGACCCGCCGAGAGATTTTTATTTGGCTCCGTTTGTAACGGATGCATCTCCGGGGTGCCGTTCGAACCACGGGGGAGTGGCAGCGCCGGCGGAGGGCAAAATGAACCCCGGAGTGCCGTATAAGCGACCGATTGTTTAACACGCCGGTTGATCTATGACCTCCGTGATAACCGATAGCGGAAATAATGGCGAGCGGTTCAAAAGGCGCGGCCGCCGGTTGGACGGGAATGGCGCGCGAGAGGAGGATAACAATCGGCTATTATTCTCTCTTACGCGATGTATGCGCCTCGCGCAAGCGGGTGCGCGTGTGTGTGTGTGTGTGTGTAGGCTGTAGACTTTTTATTTTTTTATTTTTTTTGTTAGCACTTATTCCTAGTCAATTCAACGGCTGAATCGGCTCGAAACACACTTGTTGTCCACTTGTGTCCCCGCACGCGTCCTGTGAATATAACTTTTTAATCCTTCTCAGATTCGTGAGGAGACACCACTACTGTACCGCTGCTCGGGCGCCTCTTCTTAGTATCACCACCATATTATGCGACTGAAGCGCGAAAGCTTTATTAGCTACTCTCCTGCAGCAGTGGTGATAATCTCTCGACAAACCCGCGATAACTTCATCGAAGCACTTATACGGTGGTGGCTTAAATCCTTCCGGTATAAACCTTACTGAGTTCCTACTCGACCGCAGTTAAGGTGGGATTCTGCCCGATTTCGTTTCGAGAAAAACCTAGCCACTTCCTGACCACCGGATTTGTCAACTTTTGCCGACTTCGACGAAATTCAAAAATTACTACATCCTAATACACTCGAGTTCGTCTCTAAAATCAATAACCGGCGTGTGGTCTACACTCGAGTTAACAGAATTACTTTATTGTATTTGTCGCCACGCCAAACACGCGCAGTACCTACCTATCTACTAATATATAAAATAATAAATATTGTTTTAAACTTTTATCTTCGACAGAAATTTTATTTCTCACCATTTTCATTAAATCTTTAGATCTACCAAGATCACTCTGACAAATCGGTCGAGGTAACAAAATTAAACAACTTCATAATTATTATCAATATGGCTGAATTAGGAAGAGTGGACTGCATTATCTGTTTGTAGATTTAACTGCAACCTATATTAGCAATAATTATGAATGTTTATGTTTTGTATCTTAGATGCATCGTACTATGTCTGTAATATTTAAACAAGCTACAGCTACGGTGAATTGAATACAAACAGTCCGCTTCTATGTTAGACAGTTTAGTTTAGTAAACAAAATAATTTTTAGAGGCCCAATCTGGTCGGGTTTCCATAAAATTGGTGTTACATATCATAAACGAAATTCAATCAGACTATTTTAATAACTCTACCGTAATTTCCAGTACAAGTCAACATTGTAGACTGCGTGATTGCAATCTTCCATAAAAACAAACCTAGTCATCGTAACCAATGTCATAAGTTCGTGAAACTGATAGTGTAAAATTATGTGTTTTCGCAGTGTACATAATTCATGATGCATGATAAACAATTGTTCGTTATATAAAAATATATTTATCATTCGCCATAATTGTTTGGTGGCTATGTGGATAGTAAAATATTGAACAGAATAAATTTGGCAAAACTAAAAAAATATAACATGACAAATTGTAGGTTTTGATTTTGATGTGTTAAATTAAGTGGTTGACATTTATCCTTATTATTCAACATAATAATATTAAGTATAAATAGACATATCTAAATAATATTTTATTATAATTATTTTCCTTGGCATAAATTAATAATTGTTTCAAGGAAATTAAAACACTTTCTTGTAAATAATACACGTGGGTACTTAAATAACTAAATACTATTGAACTCAAATGTACCGAGAACGTTTTGTTAGTTGTGCTCACCTTCACAAGTTCATTGAAATTAATATAATTAATAATTGTTGCAAAATTGCCGAACACTGCGCGACAAATATAAGATTTCCGGAACTCTGAATGCGTTCGATTTGAAAACATCCGTTACCTACCTAATTAATAATTATATTTTATACTCAACTACTTGCACCAATGGACATTGACGTACCGTGCACGACTCACAAATAAATAAGTACCGTGTTTGAACGAATCTAAGCGGTCGAACTAATGGATTCAATTTAATATTTATAGACACGTCTAGGTCGTGTCGTAGGTAATTGTATTTTATACGTAAGTTGTCAGTTCATTTTCGATTACGCTTGTTACATAATATATTCTATTTGCATAATAAATATAAAGGAAATCAGTAGTATAATTTATTAATCCAAACATATTATTGTTATATAGTTGTAATTTTGAATTTAAACTATAAAACCAATATACCTATTTTACAGCTGAAACATAATTGTTATGTACATTCGATACGTTTTATTTTTTCATTAGATTATTAAATTAATTAACTATTAAGCTATGTAAGTTCATTTTATCATTTGAGGTACTATAGTAATGGAAATATGTTTAAATTTCAAATCGAATGAAAACTGCTTAAAACCATACCTTTGCATTGTAATAGCGTAACTTGAAAACATTATACTTATATTATAAAAAAGTTTTTTAACCAATGAACTAATGCCAGAAGCCTTTTAAAATAAAAAATAAAAAGGAACAATTAAAGTTATTTTACAAAAACCGAACTAATAATAATTTTACTCGGGATATTATTATGAACGGGAAAAATGCAAATTGAAACGTAATATTTAATTATTTTTTTTACGTGGGCATATACGTATTTTATATATATTTTTATTTAATTTAGAATATATTAAACGAGAGTTCCATATAATAACCGAAGTTTGATGTACATTTTTCCATCATAACTAATACTAAATCTCTCGGATGATTAATTTCCATATAATATCATGTCGCAGTGTACAATAATATTATTAAACAATAATAATATATTGTTATTTTTTTTAATAAGTCAACTTTGAGCAATACAGTTTTTATGATATTTAAATGTGTATAACCTCAAAAGAACACGATACTGAACCTGTGGATTCCCAACTGATTTGAATTATATTTATGCAGTTGCCTAAAACTGAGTACGTATACAGTGGAGTATTAATAAAATAGATCTGCACCCAAACCTCATTATTATTTAATGATAATTAAAAAAAAATGTAATTTTGAATAAAAAAAAAAGACAACAACCTATGTAGTATATATTCAGTGGTTCTGAAATCATAATAATTATATATAGTCCTTAATGATGTGAAATTTCACTGTCCATGTCGAATTTAAACATTATAACGTTTATATTATTTTTTGTATTGATTAGAATTAGTAATAATACTTTCATCAGAAAGAGGTAGGTTGATATTCATTTTTTATACACTCGAAGGGGGGGAAGGGGGGGAAGAGATGATATTGGCATAGCTAAGTCCACCCACGAGTATGTAAATGTCATTTTTGAAATGCCCCATAGAACAAATTATAAATACTCCAATGAGGCTTCATAATAAATTAAGTACCAACGCAATAATGCCGTTTTTCATAATATTTTGTTTAATACCAATCCATAGATATTGGGACTATGGTGTATTATAATGTGTAATATAATGGTATGAATATATTATTAAGTTCAAGTGGACATTCAAAGCCTTTGTAATGTTAATTAGAATTTTTGGGTAGAGCAGTTGAATTGGTCCACGCCCTTGACCACTCGTACACATCATGAAAAAAAAAAACTAAAAAGGGATATTGATTATTCCGTCTGGACAGGTTTCAAAACTAAATGAGGTATAATTATTGGATATTATTATATTGATTTATTCCGTATAACAGTAGGTAGGTACCTAGTAATTAATTTTACTGAGAGTGTTTATGAACCATCCCATTTTTAATGTGTATTTTGATGGTTACATATATTATTTGGAGTAACGTTTTATTTTGTAATTTATCGGACTACAAATATTTCTTCTTGTAGATTTCCCTTGGTATCAGATTGGAGCAACTTGCACGGTAACACCGTAGTTTATTACCCCGCAAGTGTACGTATATGCAGTGACACCCTCATTCCACAGTACCGTAAATTGTTAATTAATAAACAATTTACATAATGTAATTAAATTACAAATAGGAACAGTAACAGTATTATTGATTGCTCGTAATTGCTTATGTCATAAAATTATGGTAAGTAAGATGAAATATGGACGGGAGTTAAGATAAAAAAAAGGTAGACAGTGGGTACCTCCCTGATGTACATTAAGCGTCATGTGGGTCACTGTAATGGATATGTTAAATTTGAATTCGATGATAGAAAAAACATTTCTGAAAGAAGGTGGTCTGTCAGCCTATATTTTGCTTGTAATTACAATATTAAATCAATGAAATACGTACTCATTCTTAATAAAATATTAAGTTACATCTGCTCATTAGAGTTTTGATTTTCATAAATTATCTGGTTTCTTTCTTTTAACATATTAATTGTATTAAAATATTGTGTATAATAGTTTTTTTAACAAACAGAGTTAACTTAAACGAACTACAGCTAATGTAACTCTGCTATGTTTCTTTTTTTTTTTTTGTTTACACAATCATGCTGCCCAAATAACTGGGACACAAACATACATTTTTCGTTTCTTTTATTCAAAATCGGTAAATGATCTCTGGTTTTATAGAAAAGAAGAATCCACAGTAAAATTACATTGCATTATTTTGTATCATTTCAGTATTGAAACAAAAATTACTTCTTTCACTTTATTTGTATATTTAAAATATAATATATTAGGTATAGGAAGTTTGATATCAATTACATATTATTTTTTTAGTGATTCGTTATGTCACCACTTTTACTAAAACTCTTATATTATTAAAATAATCTATCCATATAAAATGTACAGATGAAAAAATATAATTATTTATTTACAATCGAACTGTTCGTATTTATGTAATAATAATATATTATTTTATAGTTATAACAACACTTTTTTAGAACACCAATGAAAATTATTTTAGTAACGGATACTTAGTTGAAATGCTGTGTTAGTGTTTTATTTAGTTTTATTAAACAGTTAGGTAGGTAATTGCAACAATACTTACTATGTATTTTAAAAATACTTGTTACGTAGGTAAGGGATCTCTGCAAATTTTACAGTAGAAAGATAGAAACAACAGTGAAAAACATTTGTTCTCAGATATTGTTTTCTAATGACTTAAAATTATGTAGAAAACATTTTGAATAAAGATAGCATTATATAATACTTTTCGAGATAGTGAGTCTCGAGTGTTAAAATAATAAAATAATCATCAAATGTATCTGATTTGTTCACAAAACTTTTTTCCACTTATTTGACAAACGCGCCAGTGACAATACAACAAAATATTAATTGTAACTTACAGATAATTTTATTGTACGTCTCGTCATACTTAATAATATTATGTATCAGTACCTCAACATTTATTTTTATTTTTAAAATGCAACCAATCGCAGTAAAAGAGTGACTTCAAATTCTTCAATCAAATATCAATGTTATGGAATTAAGATGGAGTGGCGTTTAACGAACTTATTTTCAATTTCCAAACATATTACATTGCCATTTTTTTTACCGAACGGTTAAACATTGAAATACAATAGTATAAAAACATAATTTGTTGTACATGTTAAAACCCCATACTGATAACAGTATAGTTAAGTTTGTAGTTGGAAAATGTTTAACGATTCAGGTATTCTGCTAGTATTGCACTATATAAAACTGCTCAGCTATTTTCTATGTTAAACTTGAACATTATTTTTAGTACTTATACGCAAGTGGCGTATTGCATTTTTTTACATATTCAGATTTTTACTATATGATGATTTGTATGAAGATAATATTAGCTGATAGGGCAAGCAAGATTTTAACCGTTCCAAATGTAATGCCTGTGGATTTACCCCTTCTTAAACTCCATTAAATGTAAATTGCAAAAGTTTTTAACAAACACAGTTATTTTGACTAAATATAAAATATAGGTATAAAATTACATCCATTTAATATTCTGTAAGCTATGGGAAAAATAAATATAAATAAAAAACTTATAGTTTTTTTGTGAGTCGACTATATTCAACTCATTTTATGTCTTGAAAAGTAAAAGGAAGCCTTTGAGAATATGGACTTTGTCGAATTTATTGTCAAACATTTTATGAAAATCAGTGAAAAAATATGGATTTGCATAAGGTTCATCCTTTTTAGGCCTTTGTTTTATTGAAAATGGTCCAATAGTTATTGAGTAAATAGAGGACAAACAAACAAACAAACAAATGTTCTGCTGATTCAGATTGTAGATCATTCTTCTTGTTGATTCTGCACGACGTTGTCCGTGACAAATTAAATAATGTCAGTGGATTTACTCAGTGTTAAACTCCATCAAATGTAAACTACACCTATTTCGTGGGTTTATTTTGGTGGTTTCCACGAAATATAGAATACAAGTCACAAATGATCAAACAAAAATGTATAATAATATCTGTTTTATTTTGTGGAACAATGGCAACCATATTATAAAAAAAAAAAATATATTCATTTTTCTTGAGCCAACAAATCATGAAACATGTTGCTGCATGAAACAGTGTTTGAAATCCAAAAATTACAAAATTAGGTAAGCATTCTTCTGTTACAGAATGACTTATATAACAAATTTCAAATCTAAGATTGATATAGACTTGGCTGTATACGGCTCACACACACACATTGCCTTTTAAAGAGGACGCTACAACCACAAGTGTTGTATCTGTCTTACGAATGTACAACCTAGCAAGGCTGTTTTGTGAGGGGAAGAACCAATTAATCTGTTGGCAGTGATAGTTAAGACTCCAAATTGATGTACAATATAAACGAGAAAATTATAAATGAAATATAATTTTATTTTTATGATATCACTAGACCAAAAAAAGTTCTGATTGTTTCAAAAATGTCATATAATATAAATACAATGGAAATATGTGCTCACCTCAAAGCTATGTTAATATCCAAACATTCAACTAGGTAAACTTAAAAAAATACTGTTCATAAATAAATGTATAAATATCCAATACTGTGCGATTACAGTGATTACTTAAGAAACATAATATCTATTAATAGATATACATATAATATCGCTACTTGTTTAGCAACTACTTATCATATGTAGGCAAAACATAGTTATTTGGCTGTAAATTGTTAACTATGATGTCTAATGATTCGTTCACAATAGAATAGGAATGTTGTAAAAATATCACCAAAATAGTTTTCAACAAAAGACGATTACATCTTAACCTTGAACTATGTTATGTTTTTCATAACAAACAAAAGTTTGTTACATTAAATGTTGTAATATAATGTTCAAAAATATTCTCAAATTGTTCTCAAAATACAATTCATTTTCATCTCTCAAGAAAGTATGAAACTTGACAAATTGACACTCCGATAAGATTTAATCAAATCTTTCGGTTGTACTACTGGAGATACGAGTAACTGTGTTTTATAATCAAATTAAAAAGTAATATTTTGGTAATAATAATTACGTCTGAATTTGTAGAATTCGGTTAGAATTGATGACGACTTCTACAGTAATAACGTATCACATAAATTCGGTTTAATTAAATTTCTAAGAATGTCTTTTAGTTATTTCCATTTATGTAATTTAATAATAATTTGATTAAACCGACATAATATCTAATGTATTTAAAATTTAAACAAAAGACTTTTACAATCGTAAAAATAGTAAAAATAATTTAAAAAATGTACGAATTATAGATATAACACAATATTGTACAGTTAAAAATGTTTTATTTACGTAAAAAATATATCCGTCAAAACCAAAATTAAAATCATTACTTTTCTTTTATACATAATTGTTTTCTATAATTGAAAGTTCGTTGTCAACAATCAAAATATAATTGGATCCGAATAAGCACGTAATAACGTAGTATAAGGATAGGAAATTTTGCTAAAGCGAAATTTGAAAAAAATCGAAGATATTAACAGAGAATGGAGTATTAAAATTAAAATGTAATAACAATTAATTATAACTACCTATGGTTTTTTTTTATAAGTATTTTAGAATGGCATATTTTGGACATAGGGGTTTTTGCTGGACTAAAAAAGTGAAAGTGGCCAAGATTACAGAGTTATATGATAGGTAGGTTAGGTATATGTATAATTTATTTATGATGGTACATTTACTTAACGAATAATATTTTAGATTGATAATTATATTAGTTTTTTAGGTTTTAAAAATACATAATAATACAAAATCAATACAAATTCGTTCACCTTACATGAGTTGCACTACAACTAGGTACACTGTTTGTGGACAATTTTATTCGGAATCAAATATTTTTCATTCGTAGTGCCTATATATTGTGCAATTCATCTGAACTTGTGTTTTCGATGTGCGCTTAACGAAATGGAAAAGTCGCAGTGTTGAACCACTACAACACACAAGTACGTACTCGTAAGTTATTATATTTAGGTGAATTAAAACGGTATATTTTTTTTTTTACATATAATATTTCACCAGTATTTCCTTCGTGACTACAAGTCCTTTTACGCCAGATTGTACATCCTGCGGGCGATTTATTATTATGCTTAGTCGACGCACTAAGTCTTTTCTGGTTACTTTGACGGTTACGCCTGAGTGCAGTCTGCGCATAATAATATGTATGAAACAGACAGACGCACGCGTATCTCTCCTTGACTGCTCGTCTCTGGGGTCGACCATTAATTGTCACTGTGTACGAAAGCGATTTCGCCCACTCCACTCACTTGTTATCCTTTAACTATGTTTTTTCAAATATTCTGATTTTTTAAATGTGCAAATATGACGTACCATGAGCATTAAAAACCGTATTTTTCAAATGCTTAAATTTATCATGTCATTCAAAAAGTGAGCGAAACTTATTTTTTTTTTTCCCAAGAAGACAATCTCTTTGTTATTGTAAATCGTTTAAAAACGTTGTTGTATTATATTATTTGAAAAAAAGTACTTTATTGTATTTGAAAATAATGTATTTTTGTGTTATACTTGAAACTTTACAAAAATCAATATTAAAAATTAAAATAAATGCACGATAGTTGTGTTGGATAAAAATAGAGGTGAGCCTGGCCGGTGGATCACTTTGTATATTATTGTATATTAAACGTGTTATAATAGTCGTTATACATGATCGCGTCGTCGGTCGAAAAGAAAAAAAAGCCTGTTTAATCGCGTCTGCTACTGAGGTGGAAACTGTATATTATCGGTACCTACCAGCTATATATAGGTACTACGCGTAGGTTTAATATGATATATATATATTACATTGTGTATAGTTCTGGTCCTAAAAAAACAATGATGCGTCATTTAAATATTTGCACGTGGCAAACAACGGATAGAAAACAGAAAAGCCTTTTTCCAGCATGTATATTATTATACATAATATTTGCTCTCGCCACGGTTGACCTTTAGACGATGTTTTTGTTTTTTGGATCCATGGTGCATTTTTTATTAATACTGTGAAGTAGTAGACGGTTTGGTAGCTATACATACACATTATACATAAAACGTAACTATAATAATATAATATAATAAATAATTATTATATTGCAATGCACGTTGGTTGACAACGGTGGACGACACGACATTGCACGAATTCATTACCTCTAAAAATGGGCGAGTTGGATATCTGTCGTTAACGTCAGTTATGTCAACGTACCCATACAACTGCAGCAGTAATGACCAGAAAATAATAGAACTAAACAGAACTAGAGAGTGGTTGTAATACCTGCATGTATGACTGGATGAGCCTGATAAGACTATTAAAATATTTGGCTTTAATATTCCCGCATTTGTTTGGAGGGCTCTCGAGCTCATGTATCCTGGAATCGTATCAAATATACACCGCTGGACACCAAAAATGCGATAGCATGTAACATTGTAATACATATAATTTATAAAATCGTTAACTAAACTGGTCAATAAAACTGTTATGTAGGTATATTTGTTTTTTTTTTTGTCTTTAACTATTGAATATTAAAAGTTCTATCTAACTAGTTCATTACGTTCTTGTCTCGGCTGTATCGTCTCGGAAAATAGGTTTGGCGACCTATGTTACCACCTCGTCGACCTCTTGGAATAATATAATCAGTACTATGGTAGTAATTAGTATGTATAAATAAAAAATATAATGAATATATTTTTTTTAAATTATAAACTTTTTAAACTGCAGTAATATCTCTAATTAATTATATATTTATATGAAACCATATTAACTATTTCTTTTCTTGTTACTGAGGTCTTAGCCTCTTTCCTTTTAGAAATATTATACATTATATTATATTCATTTATATACTAAATGGTCCACACGTTTTAAAATCCAAACTATTATTAAATCTTATCTCAATGATGTTGCAACAGGAAATGAATTACTGGAATCCATAAACCAATTATAACGGAATAGCTAGAATAAGTAACATACAAATGATTTATAGTAGTGACTAGTGACCTTGTGCAGTTTATAAGCCATGATACAAGTACTACTGAAAGGTTCTCGATAACCGCCAATTAAGCTATCACGCTCAAATGCCACGCGCGCGCCCGCAATTAGAATTGCCACAAGCAGTCCTTAATCGCATTCGACGAATACACCCATAAGACACCTGCAAGACACATTGCCAGGCCCAAGACAACCGATCAGTTATCACTTATAATGGAGCCTGGAGTGCAGCAGAATCAAATGTACCACAAACCACAGCCTTTGAGACCTGAACATCTTCACGCCACGACTCACGTCGACACGAACTGTATACTTTTATAATTTTTGATTGAATAGAAATAGAAATAATTTTATTCACTGTTGACATTGTCTTCAATTTATTATTTATTTAAAAACCACCTACATCTGGATCGCTGGCCGTCCACACACAGCAATGTTATCTAAAATCTATATCATGTTTATTATGTTTAGGCAGATAGTGTTTATTTTTGTACTAAAATTGCAATTGCCTTTTTTTCTGAAAAAAGACCCTCCCCATCCCAGATATCTGGATTCACGTATGTATATCATATTTATTATATAAACGTGCTGATTATTATTTATTACTCGAAAAGTAGTCCAGTTGTCTCTCGCTAGATTTGGTATTCAGAGAATACGGGTTGTTGGTGAGATGACTGGAACAGTTGCGCTGATGACTGGGAAATCACGCCGGCTAGAGATTAGTAGGTGGCTTAAATGAAAGGTTCTGCGATCTTTCAAAGACTTCCTTTTTGCATTTGACATTAGACATATTTTTTGGCCACCCGTTCTCTCTGGCAACACAGATGAAGGTCACACGATATTACACGAATACGAGTTGGTTTCAAAATGGGTGACCGCATTACGTCGCAGTGTTGTAAATAATATTTTATATTTAAAATGACTTCAATCTCCACACAAATATGTACTGTTATTTATTATATTTTAGTTCACTAATTATATTGATGTATCTGCATACCATTGCGATACAATTTACAACAATAATTTATCGAAAAATATGGGTTTCATAATAATTATTATGATACGATTATTATATTGGAATGCCCAAGTGATTGAATGTCAATCTCGTCCGAATTATTTATTATTAACCTTTATATCTGGAACGCCCTATCAATATTCTGGTATTCGAGATATGTTTGTTTATTTCTTTCTGCAAGTAAGTGACGGAACGTGGTACGATCTTGTAAAATATATTTTACAAAATATTATTATACACAATTAATATTTTACTCGGTTTTAATTATTAAGTAAATATGTTTTCGTGTTTGAAATTATGTTATATGTATGATCAACAATTATAACGTTTAACATCTAGGTAGCAGGTACTCAATATTGATGCTGTACATTTCAATGAGTGTGGCATTTACTATAATTTATTTACGTACATAGATATATGATACAAATGATTGCAATGAAATGTGATTGCCACCGGTGCCGTAGAATGTTATACATCGAGTTGTCTAAATGTACAGAATATGACGTGATCTAACAAAATTACTCAACGGCTTTTTGATGGATACTTTGAAACCATTATTATGTACGTGAATAGCTCGAAAACATCGACAATGACCGTACATATTGAGTTCCTGGAATATTAATTATTATTACATACCCTGTTGAATTTGATAGCACTTGCATAAGCTATAAAATATAACTATAGCTATATATATTTAAATATAATATTATAAATTAAAGTTCCTGATTGGAATCGTTACTGTACAATACTCGACAGAAAATCCATAATGTTTGCAGTTAGGTCAGGTATAATTAAACGTTCAATATATTATGTACCTATAATAAAAACATTAACATTAATTATATGTTTTAGATTATAGTTGTTTTCATTATTGCATTGACTTAGTTGGCGAGATAGATAAAATAATTCATGGATTTGTGAAAGTTAAATTCGAGGAATCATGTCTATTATAAGCATGAAGCTACAGATGAAAAGTTCAAAAATACTTCTTGAGTTAATGATGTTATTTTATTATTCAGTAGATTGTGATCTAATAGACAATGCTATTTTTGACGTTAAGCTCATTGAAAATATATCCTAAATGGTCTAAATGTATAGTTTTATAAAAGATAATTATATAAGCTCATTAATGATTTCTTTAATATTTGCAGTACTGGACATTTCAATCAGTATGAATAATATAAACAGTACGTCGTACATATGGCTATATTTTACATACAATAACAAACACCTAAGTAGAATTGTATTTTAGTTGGTTTAAAATATATAGAAGTTGATATTAAAGTATAATGTGATGGTTTAAAAAAATTAATATCATTATGTATATATATATATTTTTTTTAATTTCATTTTGTCGACTTGCTTGTCTAATTGTTTTTTGTAATAATCAAATAATATTTTAGCATCAAGTGTTTGCATATAGCTTAGGTTTTACAGTATAAAATTGCATGCAAACTATACATTTTGTAATTTTAATATTTTTCTACAATAGATTTCGAACAACTATTATCATTTTTGAATTAACTACTGTGTGTCGTACGCAATAGTCTGTTTTTTTTTTACCTTCTACAAAAACTGTTTTGTTTCATAGGAACTTTAAATTTTTTATAACTTGCAGATAAGATACTGGAATATTACTTGATTGCATGTTCATATTATATATAGGGTGGAACAAAAAAAAGCTCATGAATGTTGTCGACTTTAAAAATGTAATGAATTTTGTTCACAACAAAAAAAAAACATTAAAAAAAAAGAAATATTTATACGACGTATGTATTTATAACAGTGATAATGAATTATCCAAATTAAAAAGGAAATGAGAACTGAAGACATTACTTCTAGTTGGTGACTACATCTGTCGGTTTCTTGTGTTATATCATAGTACGAGACGGAGATCGAGGGAGATGGATAGAGGGAGAGAGACGACCATGGAGAAGAAAACATTAATAGAGGTGTAGACATGAAAACCGTATAATTTATACACTGCCCAGCACGACACGTAAACTTGCATGCATTTCATGGTCTTTCACAAGGGTTTGCAGAAGTCGTCCGTAATGTGTGTAGATACAAGGGTGGAGCTACCAGATGACTATACCAACACACAGCTACCACTACCACCCCCACCACCCGTCCTGTCGTAATATGGACTAGTGGATTACCCTTTAGCTGGACACCCCCTTAACACACACCATTGCATACACCAACGCAAAAACGACCTAAAACGTAAATTGATAGTACTGTCTCGGATTCAACACGTCGGGACCAACCACGTGCTACAAACTCCTGCACATGGTGTATAAATCACATGTAAATATAATAATATTACCACGATGCCTACATGTATAAAATGTTATATGGTTTGTGTTTGGTGTTTATGCCCAGACGAATAACATTAATAACAAGCAGAATAGTAATAACTAGAGGTCGGATTTTTATGATTTTACATATTTGTTTCTAGTCTATGCAGTTAAATGGGAGTGAGGAATCATTATGATTCATGAAACACAGAATTCAAGGGAAAAATTTATTTTGCATAAAAAAGCATATTTTAGGGGTTAGAGAATATTTAACTGAGCTGCAGCGGTTCTCAAACTTTTTTTTCGCGTACCACTTAAGTATATTGTCAATCAATCTCGTACTTCTGATGATTAAAAATAGAAAGATACAATCTTTACATAGTTAAATACATTTATTTTAAATAAAAAATGCAGTAAAATACTACAATCGAATTGTTATTTATTTATTAATACAAATTTATTACAGTTTAAAAATTAAGGTATGAATTAAAAAACAAATTTTCAATGAGAACCATTCATTTGTAGATTTGATATTAGCGATTGCATTTCTGGTTCAGTATTGCTTAAGCCTACCGTGTACCAACATGTAGTCTTTCACTTACCACCGTTTGAGAACCGCTGGGTTAGATAATATTTGAGAATATTTTTGTAATATAGGCATATAATAAACATATTTCACTTATATTAGCACTTTGATGAATACAATGTTCAATAAATGATTTATTTCTGGGTTTTAATAAAAATTAGTCTCCTGGTATTCCTTATCTATTGCGATAGCACATCGGTTATTTCGTTAGCTGTAACGACTATTCGTCTCGCAATATTCTCCAGTAACATCGGTTGATGTCAAACAGTCCTTCAGCATATACAAACCTGCGTACTAAAATGACACCGGAACACAACAATATATAGTTATTAATTTTTATTGTAAAATTAATTAAATTCAATTTATTTAAAAACAAATTAATAAAAAACA
Organism: Myzus persicae; assembly: GCF_001856785.1. NCBI lineage: Eukaryota > Metazoa > Arthropoda > Insecta > Hemiptera > Aphididae > Myzus > Myzus persicae. Next base: position 752,990 of record NW_019103315.1, read on the forward strand.
AATTTAAATAAAATTTTTTTTTAATATTAAAAGAATATTAAAAGAATATATTATTGCCTATTTTATGAGACAAAATATAAAATATAAAATTATAAAAACATCATGTTTTGAGGATTTTAAGTGAATATAAATCCGACCTCTAGTAATAACATAGGTACTATAAAATAACGACCGAACAATATGTACACTTTAATAACATTATAGTATAATCAGTCAAATACATCCGATCGGACGAATGCGATTTAAATTTGAAGTCATCGAGGTCCGGTATACTAGCTAGCTTACTTCTGTGAAAATCGCAGCTGGTCTTTGGAGCGTTGGTGCGTGAACCTAAACTTATATTAACTATGTTTTTGATATAAATCGAGTAGAACAGAGTTTAAATGGCGAACATTAAAAGAGTGGTGTATAATGTTATTTATGTAATCGTTTGAATGTTACTTAATTTAATCTTTATACAACGACGAAAGTACTATTATTATTATGTTCAAAACACAGAATTCATTATATATATATTTATTGTCTTTTGCAGATGATTAAGCTCAACCACCAGTGTTGCATTTAATGGTAATACAAAATAAAAACATAATCTCGCCATTATCGCTCGATCAAGATGTTAATATCTTAGTCAGGAAATTAAAAATCCTTGCTTAACGCAATCGTGTTGGCTGTACATGCGTCATAATTAATTAGACGGAATCCTGTGCTCTCGAGACGGTGAAAATAACGTCGATGTTTAATGAATGTTTTTTCAGAGTTGGGGCATTAACTCACTTCTGTATCCAAACAGATTTTACGAGGCAAATATTTTATTGGAGTCGTCGGGCGATTAGGAACGATACAGATAATGAGTGAAATAGTATATAAAATATAACAGTTAACAGTATACACATACTAAATAAACGGAAATGCATAGTCGTGCGTTTTCAAAAATGTATATTGTAAATGCATTTGACACTGGGTCATAAAATGAAGTTGAAGGCGGATGACTTAGAGCACTTAGAATGATAAAAAAAAAGCTATAAAAAGAGAGAGAATAATTTGGGTAGATTTTAAGTGAAAGAAGTTAAATATATTTCACCCACAGGGGGGAATTAAGTAGGAAAAACTTTATTGGAAAAAAAATATAACAAGGAAAAGAAAATAAGAAACTTGGGTGTTAAATTTCTTGAATGGAAATAACGTAACATAATAATACCTAATAAAAAAAATAAAGATTTTTTTTTAACAGTTTTCTGGGGAAAAAATGTATCGAAAAGTTGCGTATTAATTTGACGAATCGAAGCGTGGTAAGGGGGCGTCCTCAACGCCACTTATTTTTGTTATTTTTCGAAACTCTATTGTATGCCAGTAGGTATATACCGAAATAAGAGGAGGAGTAGTTGGTCGATTTAATTGTATTCCTCTGTTCACGACACTTTTAAATTATGAAAAAATCGTTTTTCAAACCATTGTCCAGGAAAATCTATATAGTTCTATACGGGGCGGAAGTAATGCACAAACTAAAAAAAAGTCAGAGGCGTATATTATTCTTTTGACTAAATGTGTAAAACTTTGACGAGGTGAAGCCGTCGCGAGATTAATGAGAGAAGACTATAGGTTGTCGGTTCGAGCCACTGCTGTTGTCATCCAAACAAGAATTTAAAAAAAATTGTTTTCCTACCTGTATTCAGCTTTGCAGAGAACCATGAACGAGAGATATTTGTAAAAAAAAAAGAAAGGAAAAAGTGCAAAACTTTTAAAAACCCGACAGCAGTCATTGACGTTTTCAGCATTCATTGAAAAATAGATTAGCTTTTTTTTTGTTCCATGAAGCGGAAAACTGTGTTAACTATTTTCTATTTTTGTTCCAAATCATTTTATTTATAGCAAAGTAAACTCATCTAAACTCAAAAACTATAATGTTTACGTATTAAAAATACAAAAATTAAAATTGACCTTGCAGACTACCTATTTAACGGTACGCAATCTAAAATCTAAGCCTGACCATCCGTTTTTAGGGCTAATTACGGAATTATTTATCAGTGGGTGGCTCACGGAAGGCCGAAAAGGCCATAAATTCACGGCCAACAAATCAGAGCCAAGCTCTTCGAAAAATGATTGAGTCGATGTTACAAATCGTTGTTCTCGTCAATCATGGACACATACTCAACTTTGTCTCAGGCTGACGGCGACCGACGGTCTTGCTACCACCTATGAACAACATTTCAACTCTGAAGAAATCGCCACTTTCCCCAGGTATGTTATTGAGCGTGCTTTTAATCCATTTCTCTATAGTCCTACAAGTTTAATAAATCGAACCTAGTACAACGTAACAGTTAAATGTATAATAAAATATATTATCTTAATAAGAAATAATGCATTAGTGTCTCTTGTAAATTGTTTCACTTGTTATCGTCTTAAGAGGCGCATGAATGTTTTTATAGAGAATTGGTTTGCCCAAACTGGTGCACTTAAAGCATGATACCATTATTTATTTTATTAAAGTTATTTGTATAGTGGTGAAAATCCGACTTAATAAACCTATTAGTATACTACCTAATTTATCTTAATGACATAATATCGTATATAATATACACTTGGCAAACTAAAAAATCTTAAGATATCAGCACTTGAGATCAGATACCTAAATTTCTAAAATATTATGTACAATAATACACACAATGTTGATAGAAGTATAAGATTATAATATGTAAGATATTTCTGTTAAAATACATTTTTGTTGTAGAGATTTTATTTCAAAAAGAATGTTGGCAAAAATATTGTAATCAGATATATTCATATATTCTGACCGGTCGAAATTATTTATCAATCCTTATGATGATAATGGAAGCAGATTTTCTACCTCGAGCGTGATGAATAATAACTGATACAAAAAAACATAAGAAAATACACTTATATTTATAAAAACAAGTGTCGAAAACTGCAGCATGATAATAATATATACACGGGGATATTGCTATTCTTATATGGCTATGGTTTTTTTTTAATAGAAATTTGAAGTTGAATGCTGATATTTTAACCATGATTAATAATGATAATAATCATTTTGTGTTGTAATTCAAAAATATCGGGTGGGTGGGGGATAACCTAAAACTTTATGATGTTAATTATTATCATATTTGAATATTATACGTAATGACATTTTTAAATATTTTGATTTAAGATCTAAACTTTGGTCTATGAATATCACATTGCTAATAGTATAATACATTACTATAATTTATATATAATTACATACATATATTACATTAAATATTTAATATAATATATTATTTACAAGTTAGTTATATTATAGGTTAACATTATTCTGCATTAAAATCGTTTTTGTGTGCAATAATTTATTTTTGAGTTTAAATTTGACTTATTATTATTACATTCATCCACTAAAAAGCGTGGTACACGTCTTGTAGAGCAGAACGTTACCTATTTGTCCTCTATATCAAGCATAGTGCCTTATATTATTTTAAATCTTAGACCTTTCTCTATGTGACTAAACAAGTTAATTGCAAAAACTAATTAACTGACTAAAAATTACTATTTTCTTAAAATTGTCTCAATTTTCTAGGTTAAGTTATTATTTTGCCAATTATTAAAATATTTATTAAAAATAACGAATATTTTGAGTAAGTAGTAAGTACACCCATTTACAAGTGGTTAAATCAAAAATATATACATCTCACCTATTTTAAAATTTTAAGATATAATGATATTAAGATGTAATTTAAAATTTGACAGGTGAGTAGTTTCTAAGTCTTACAAATACTTTTAAGATCCAAAACAAAATTTTGTTAGTATTTTCTGAAATGCACATTTTATAATTTAAAAAATAATAATTTGACAGAAAATTTTTTAAAAAATATTGTTAATTTAAATTACCAAAACTAAAATTATAGGTGTCTGATTTTTTTTTATGTAATGTATTAAATACATAATATATATTCATTTCAAAATCCTCGTCTTGAACAAAATAGTATAACTGACTTAAATTTATTACTCAACCCTCAAACCATATAAATATAATTCTATTTGGTTTAATATTACACAACCGCTTTTCGATTGATTTAACCACTGATAATTCCACTCTAACAGTTATTGAGTTAATGTAAACTCAAATGAAAGACGACTCAATTAATGGCAAAATTATCATACCAATATCGATAATCTACATTTTTAAACAATACGTTATTTCTTTGTTTCTAAATATACAGCATATTTTGACTTTAAATATTTTAAAACTTTACTATTTCCTACTTAAGACATTTTTGACAGCACTAAGAAGAAGAAAAATTTATTATAAAACACTATAATAATAAAAAAACTTTAAATACCAGTTTTAGTAAAAATATTAAATGTAATTATTTAGTAGCTTGGAATTTATTTTACTAAAACCTTCGCATATGTCTTTAAGGTCAATATACTGACGTATTGTATAGTGGTGTGAATAGGTTAATGGTATAACAGCTTCTTACTTTGGTCTAAATATTTTAACAGTTCATTTTTTTAAGGGTGATATTAATTTACACTATTACTTTTGTCTCGGTGGCTTAAAATAAACACACAAAAAATAGTAATAACTAAAATGGTTTGAGGATAAATCCTTATTTTTCGTTTGAATAAAATTTAATTTTAAGTATTTGAATCGTTGTTTTTCTTTTAGTAGTAATCCACAAAGACGAAGTTAATGAATAAAAAACAAGCACAGTAAGTTATCATCATAACTTTATGGGACGATGTCCATGAAATACCGAGAAGAATCCACCCCTTTGTCTTGTTAAATTGTCATCCTTTATGGAACGAGGTCTAATTGGTTTTTGGAGGCCAAATTAGATTCTAGGTAGATACTATTGCTCACAGGGTTAAATCGTGATTTCGCAAGCAAAAGACCGATCGAGCCAAATTGCCTTTTAGTGGCAAACTATCATGTAATGTGTGATGATTCCAAACCACGCTGATTGTTTCGCGTATATTACCACGGTCACCGAGGTATACTAATAGGTAGTGGTCACCGATAGATGGTCAGTTTCTACTAGTGTATTTTAATTGGGTTTTATTTTTCCCACCTCTGTTTACTTCTTCTTTCCTCCCTCCTTTAACGATTGGGTGGAGCGAAACCATGGTTACGTCGAGTCTTCAAAGTCTTGAGAAATATCTAATCGAGTTCATATACCTGACAAGGTGTCTACGACTCGATAAGTCATCATGCAATCATGTGGTATTACGTATATTGTAACAACAGACTTACTGTTTGTGCAGTCCATGTCACAAGTTCAATGCCGACGGACTCATGACGAACGTAACCCGCAGAAATTCCATTATCGTTTGTATTTGGAATTGTTTGTATTGGCATACAATAGTATTCCCGGAGAGGATAAGAGATTTGAACAATTTAATTTCTGAAACTTCAAAGTACAAAATGTCAAATATTACCCCATTATATGTTAGTCTTAACCGGTGTAAGATGTTATGTACGACTCGGGTTCTTCTAGAGTGGATGCCACACATTTCAAAAATACACGAGACAATGAGTTTAAAAATACAATTATTTCAAGAGAAACCAAAATCTTTACCTCGTTTGGATGAAAACAAAAAATTGATAAATTTATCTGCATGATGAAGTTCATTAGTGTTGACAAAAATTACTTTTTCATATCCATTTGGTTAACCACACAAAAATTATGATATCATTAATAATTATTGTAATTTTATCAACAAAATATATATCACAACACATTGTCTTTAACCGAATTTTGTTTTCCCGAAAACATTAATTTCATTAGAACAATACAAATTGTGTTAAGAGGACGTGATAATATATAAGTATTTTAAGATGTAAAAAACAATTACAATTTTAAAATACTCATAACTCGCGTTAAAATTAAAATATAATAAAAAACCTATGAGGTTGCCTAAATATTAATCTTACCTTTAGATTTTATAAGAGGTCAATTCGCACTAATTTTTAAACTAACGGAGCTACACGTGTTCTGCTGAGTGTAAAATTTGCTATGTTACGCACTTGTATGACAGAGACGACACATGCAGGTATCACGTCCTCTTAACAACTAAAATCGTTTATATGTAGAATATTTTTTTTCTTAACTGAAATGTTTCACACGTAACGTTTTGTTACTGTTTTTTTATTAAGCTTAACTTTGTCTTGAAAAAACTTTCTTAGATTTAAATTCCAAAACTTATATTACAACGCTTCTGTTAGTTTTTAAATTGTATAGTTATCAACTGAACTGAGCATAACCTACTGTTACAAAATAGTTAAATATCACAGTTTTATGTTTGAAATTGCACTTCAAAAACAATTTGATATTAATTCGAGGTAGTACACCTTTTGGATTTGAGCCCACGTTATGTTCAAGTGAATATTATTGTATTATTATTACCATAGATATTCCAAGTACTTACATGTCATTAACACAATATGAATATATTATTATTATTATGACCTATATAATAATTGTATATTGGTCATAAATATTATTTACAAATGTTATTCGGAACGACGATAGATATACCACTTCCGATTACCGACATAGATATACTCGGCAGATTTTTATTTTGGAATTATATTTTTTCTATTGATCGTTATAGAAAAAAATAATAAAAACCTCTGCAGTCACATTAGATTTATACGTCATTTGAAAAAAAAACTAAAACTATTTTAATATACAGACGTATTGTAGGTACTGATAATAATACTGTTTCTGTAATTTCTTATGTGCATTGTTTTGTTTTCTGTAGTACAAATTATTCAGTATGGTAATATTTTACTATCAGATGTATTTATTTATCGTTCTTATCTCGTATAGCCAAACCATAATATATTCCATCGAAATCGACTAGTAAAACGTTGGGTCCCGTGTGCCGGCCGTAGTACACTATAGGTACAGCGATGATTGACTTATCTATTAAATTTATTTTTATTTTTTTTAACTCGGTACTTTGGCTTTTGAATTGTTTCTCCCTTGATATCAGCTTATCATTTTTTTAACAATCTCTTTTGCCATTCCTACCACTCACTTTTTAAACTTTTTGTCTTTTTTCACTACAATGTTTTATGCCCAGAGGACATTTCCACTATATTCCTGTCATATTATTATTATTATCTTTATCTCCGTTGTAGGAAAAGGATTCTATTTTATTCTGTTAAATTTCAGCAACTTCTAGAATATCGTTAGGACACATTAAAAGTTGTACACCGTTCCAAGTGAATACGAACACAATAATGCCATAAGTAAAATATAATTTTAAAATATTCATTACATTAATTTATTCTTTCTAACAATGTCTTGATAGTCTTAAACATTTACTTAATAGTACACTATTAGACAAAGGTATATAAATAAAATAATACTAAACAGCTACCAAATGTAGTTCACACAAAATATGTACATGTGGCTTATACTTATTATAGCACTATAATAAGTTGTTTAATTATTATTATAGAAAAATTTGTCCTAATTATTTTGGCCCACCTATGTGATGAATTATAAAAACGGTTTTTATAGTATAATTTTAGTATTATAATAACTAATAAGATATGATTTCATTGATCATAGGGTGTGAAATTAAGGTGGTTATGCATACTGTGTCCATGCTGTGTAATAAATTATATTTTTATCGGTAGAAAGGCAGAAACTCCGAGTTTAATGTTATTATTAGTTGCAAATTCTTGTTTCAATGTGACCGTCACCTCTTCACGTCCCAGAAATTTAGTGTCACTCTTTGGGATTGTTTTTGTTTTCATCACATTGGAAAGATGTTTATTTTTTTAATGAGTTTCAACAGCACAATAACATAATGATAACATGGCGACTTAAGTAGGTAATTCCACTGTCGTTGGTAAATTTTGTATTCATTATATTTTTTCTAGCCATGTCGTATCTTGCAAGCAGTTTAGCTGCAGTGTTGTACACTTGGACATTCAAACAAGTTTCAGTTAGTTTAATAAAATATTTTATTGAGAATAAAAGCATATTTGTTTGTCTATAATCGAATATAAAGTAGGGAAAATTATTATTTTTCAATTAGAACATACCATTCAAATCATGTACAATATCATTATATTATAATAGAAATAATCGTAAATTAATTGTGGTTAAACACGACGGACGTCAAAATTTCGGTTTTGACTCACAGACAATACAATGACATTATAACGGTAATGAGTAGTGGGTACCAGGATAGAAATTACGAGTCAATTATTTACATGCTATAAAAATAAAGAATATTGAATTTCTAATCATTGAACATCATAGTGCTTATGAATCATATGATAAAAGATGCGAGGTCTGGTCACGTAATTTCAATTACTCGATGAACGATGGTAAACAATATAACAATATGCAACCGTTGGTGTTTGGACGCGAAATAATAATAATATTATTGGGGCGATCGCGTGGAGCCAAAACTCGGTTCGCTAATTGCCAAAATCGCGACGGTAACGTTTACATAATATATTATAGTACCTATATATCTAACATAATAATAGTCCGGAATCTTGTTTCGATCAATCGGCTCCGGGAGACACGTATAGTCGTCCTATTAAATTATCTAATTGCGGGCGATGGGGGCAAAACATGAATCCGAACAGCGACGGGACGGAGCTATGTGGTGTGCGACCATTTAAACGCATTCTGCGTGTAGCTGGTGTGCCGACCCATTTCACCCTAATTCGACCCTACGTCCGTTATCACACCCCACACTCAACATTCCATTTCCTGACCAGACCATCAGTGAAAAATCGCGAATGCATTTTTGTCCGAATTCCGATTCTTAGTCGTTCAGATTTGCTGTGTTATGATCGGTACGCCAATTACTACTACTTGAACGTGTTGGTATTCTGTATTGATATCATTCAATTGAAATTCTACCGAATTCAAAATCGTTTTTTATAATAATAAGGAGAATTTATTCTATAAAATATTAATTTCAACGTTTAAAAACCATATTTTTTTTTTAAATAAAACCATTTCTAAGCATTTTTGACATTTAGTTTTTTAAATAATGCTACAAAGTAGATCATTGGTCATTACATTATATTAGTGTATTATACAAAACTGCAATTTAATATTCAAACTACATTTTGAATTGAGAGTACTGACATTCTCTTATAAACATATATAAATATTTGGAAACGGTATTGACTTTTAAACTATTAAAACAATTAGTTTTTATAAAACATTAAGAGTCGAGATGTTCTCTGACTACTTCACTTGTTATAGAAAAACATAACAATTTGCTTTCAAATAAATACACACAAAAAGAAACTACTAGTACCATGTTCGATATTATGATGTATGAACAGTAAAGTTGTATACAAATATTTTACTATAAAAAAAAATAATCAGATTTCCACTTAAAAATTAAATATTGAGCTGAGTATCACTAACAAGGTCAACGGTGAAAATAATAATGGTAATATAATATTATATAATCGGTATCTTATGTTTTTATAAAGATAATATAAAAAAAAAAAATTGTTCACTGTTGAATAATCATTATGTATATGATATGTGAAATAGCATGATGTATTTTAATTTATACACACAGCAATAATCAGCACAAGACTAGATTATTAGAACTGCTATATCTACTACCATTTATCCGTCTTAAATATTTAAAATATTTAAACAAAATAATTTGTTTTATTGCAAAGGCATTACATTACATGTAATGATTTACTATATACAATTTGATTATAAGTAAATAATAATGTATAGTTATAACTACATAACTGTTATGCTATTGTGTGACAGTGGATGAGGAACGAAAAGATACGAGTCTAGGAAGAGTACATGAAATTATAACAAAAAAGTTGACATAATATATTTTCCTAGACCTTCAAACCGATCCCACTAGGAATTGTTGGATACTTGGAGACTGTTAGCCGTTTGTTGGAAACAATTGGGAAACCCTCAAAGAGCTGTTAAACTTTAAAATTTAAGTGTTGCTAAGTAGGTACATGACAAACATTACAATTGAAAGTGAAACTCGCCTAACAATATAGCGTTGACATTGTTGGAACTTGTTAGAAATTGTTGTATGAGATCAAGAGCTTTATATAAAAATAAAATAAAACAACGACGTGCTGTAACTTGGTTTCACGTTGCAATTTTTATCATAATATTTTCGTAGTCACCCATAAAAACTTTTAGTAACAGCATTCTCAGTTACTTACCACCTATCAATTCCACTTTCCAATAAGTAAATAGAAATTATCTGATTTTCTTTTGTTATGATCGTTAAATATAATGTATTATATTATATGAAAAAAAATGCTAAGTTAAATGTATTTATTAAGAGATTTAATAGTACAAATTATTACACGCATCCTATGTATGTATGTCCGATAGCTTTTTACCTTCCTCAAAGTGAATCCACCTTTTTTTCTCTTTTGATTTTTATGACTAAAAAGCATATGTCTAACTAAGTCCAATTTGGCATACGATAATTCCAAAATAATTTGAATAAAAAAAAAACAGATTCAGTGAAAAAAAATATTTAAAGAACAAAAATTTGAAAATCATCAATCATCGAAATTTCTCAAATGAGCTAATTTAAGGTGAAAAACATTTTATGCGATTGCCTGAAAAATTAGTATTCTTGGCGATACTTTTTATATTGTGCTTTATCATGGCATTGTAGGTCAATGCATTTTTGAGTGCATATCATAAGATCTACTCACGTTGGTATTTCATATCTTAAAATTGACTACGAATGAACAAAAACTATCGGCATTGTGTTAAACAAAAAAATAGTGTTCGTTTATAGTTTTAAATTTAAAAAACTATATTTATACATTTTTCAAAAGACGTTATTTCAATGTGAATATTTCATTTTAAATATTTGTTACTCTTAGGTATTAAAGCAACTTTACTGTGGTTATAAAATCAACTGTTATTCAATTGTATTGGATAATTCGTTATCCATAACACATATTTAGTATTTGAATTATTAAAAAAAAACTAGATTCTGACATTCTAAGTTTTAAATTATTGACATCCATTAATTTCGTCCTAGAACAATGGTCTCACTTATCCCGTTAACCGATGACCATCACCCTGAACATATATAAAGATCTAAAATTGTTGAGAAAAACTCAAAGGATGTCGTGAACCTATGGTAAGGTATATTATTGTGAGCCGACAAAAATTGATGGAATTTCATCGAACGACTGGTTGGTGTTGTGGGAGTGAGAGGAGTGGATACGTCGGCCAAGTTTTTCGATTTAAAGTTTTTTCCCCCCTATCCTCGTCCTCGTATAATATTATTTCAAACCTAACGATGAAAGCAAAAAAAAAAAATATATTAGTAAGCGGCAAAGTAGGATATAATTTAAGCGGAAAAGTAATTTAATGGATTATAATTTACAAGTTTATGCAAACGGATAAAAGTGGACATGTCATTAAAAAAAGCATGCAATCTGTCGAAATAAACTCGTTAACATTTAAAAGTCAGCTTCTAACTAATGCCGAAAATGGGTTTATATTATGGACAATTGGTCTATAATTTGTTAATGTTTCCGTAAACGGGTGTCAATAAGCGATTTTGCATAGCATCATCTTATTATTATAATAATATACGCAAAGTACATAATTTACTGTATAATAATATGCCAATGTTTATCATAATGTGAAATATTATTTGGATCAAAATCCTTCGTCATTAAGCCATAAGAAATTCATAGTAATATTATAATCGTTTCCATGGTTTTTACATCGATCGAAGAATAAAAATCTAACCATTAATAACTAACTGTATACATAAATTACTAAAAAACCAATCGATAGCAAATATTTAAGTTAATAGATGTAGGACCGCATTACCGTCCGTCTAGTATGAACCTTTTAAGACTGGTACATTCGTACTAAAACAAATATAACGTTCGAAGCTCAAACAGCAAACGATATCATACTCAATTCCCGCTGAGAAGAGACCTCGGCGGAGCTGTTAACAAGTTTTCACCAATGATGGTCAGTCGACACCCGTGTATCATAATATCCTCCTCCCCCTCATCCTAGAGTCAACCATTTGAGATGCATTCTAGTTGAGTAGTAAAGCCCAAGTAGTTTCTAAACGTGTATTATATGGAACACCTTGATAACTGCATTTGAAATATTAATGCAACACAATATTATAATATTATTTACATGTAATATTAAAGCGATTGAACCAAATATTTGAGAAACGACGTATGTCACAATAAATATCAAAAATTGAGATATTGAGTGGAATGTGTTATCAAATGATAAGCGGAACATGTGTGAACATTTGCAATAAAAAATATTTAATTTTACCAACTTAAATAACCAGTACAAAAGAGAAATAACCATGTATCACTGGCAGGGTAAAAACAGTATTTTCTTGTTTTTTTTTCGGAATTACATTTTATTGACCTACATCGTATCTCAAATAGGTCGTTCAATTATATTATAATTTATAATCGTTCTTCGAAATCCAAATTACAATACATTGTTAAATTATGAGTACACAATATTTTCAACCCTGAGATAGCAAACAATTTAGAATACGCCATAGTTTCTATAAATACTATGACTGCACATTTAAGTAAATACAGCCCTAGTCTACGAAACGTCCACTCTTATTATATTTTATGGAAATAAAATCGTAATTTAAATTACGGACTTTGCATTAATTTAATTAAAATAAATCCCCGGTTTATTTTAAATACAGCAAAAAAATCCAGCGTTCCATTATATTATTATAACGTACATTTAATGAGTAATTTTTTTTTTTTCTGTCGAAACACTGGATTAAATTTCATTTTGCAATACAGCAAATGCCCCCCCCCCCCCATCACTAATCCATAAATGCTGAAAACGAATTCAAAAGATTCATAATTATTTTTAAATTCCATAGGTATGGAGATTCAATTAATTTGTATTAGATTATGAGAAATTCTGGAAGTTAATAATATATTTTTTCCTGGACGATTTAAGGATCCCTTACTCATCATTCAATGTGACACAGTGGCTTATTTGTTGTAAGTTAACAGAACGCAGGCAGGAGTGTTGATTACTACGGGTATATAATATAGTATTGGCATAGCTGATAACCAACAGTTGAGTTTCGAATCTTGAAGTAGTGACTTAGCCTAGCATATATAAGTCATCCCAAAATGTTTGATATAACATTATTAATAAGATTCACTATAGCTATAATAATTATAACGGTATTAGGACCAAATATCCTGTATTAAAATATCCAAGGTCAAGATATCTGATTTATAAAATATCCCTGGGTCAAATAACCAATGTGTAGGAAAAAAATATGCAAATTAAAAAAAATTATTTTTTATGAGGTTATTTTTAGAATTATATTAGTGGTTTTTCCTTTAGTAGTTTAGTGACAAGGAATAGTTAAGCACTGAAGCCGTTATTCATTATAAATTACTAATTATTAGATAGAGATGCAGTGAGTAATTGCACCAATACTACATTCACCAACTCAGTCTCGGAGATATGGGTGAACGGCCTATTTTGGTTAGTTAACAGGCGATATTTACCTCCCTCCAGTAAATTTATCCTAGGTTATATTTAACATGGAGGGGGGAAGGGTAAATATTATTGAGGGTAATAGAACTGTGATACCGGTGGATTACATACACTCAAACACGCAGGTCATTATGTTGTTTTGATTATTGAAATTATTATCTTGTGAATTATTATGTTTATTAATTGTGAGGTTATGTGATAAAACGTTTTGTTGTCGTTCGAGAATCGTCCGTATTCGTCAACTGCCAATTATATTATCCTATTTTCAGCAAAGCAGTTTTTCTGTTTATACTTTTATAAATTATTGTTGTGGGCTCAAATTCTTTAAATATAATTACTTTTCTGTATAACAACTTACATATTTATATACATATATATACATATATATATGTAATATGTAAATAGTATATAGTGTATACTCTATACTGCATAGCTCAATAATAGCTGTTAAATTATTTTGTATTCTGAACCGCATTGGTAATATTCGCTATTTAAGGCCTAGGATCCAACAGAACTATATACTATTTTATTAATTGTTAAATATTCTGCGCCGACTATGTGTCAACATTTATATAGGTTTTGAATAAGCTACTGATCAGTCTGCGTTCCGTCCAGTAATTATTTTGGCAACTAACTATATAATATTTTAGTATGTATTTCATTATCAGCTCATATAGCTGTTTGTCATATTATATTATTGTGCCAGAAGGGATATTATTATTTTTTTTTACTAGACATTTTTATATTTTTATTATATATTTTTGGGTCAATGGAGCCGTAATTCATTAGCACATGTGATATTCCTGTGGTTTTGAACAATATAATATTTTTTCTTTACTAATCATATTTACCATTTGGGTTTACATACCTAAGTGTTTATTTCAGTTACCCATCTGCCATATAACTAGTTTAAAAAGATAACCAAACACACAAATTCACCTCCACACTTCATGATCATTAAGTAGCTCATCAGATTTGTGTGGCAATCCCAAACATTCTGATTGAGCTACATACACATACACATACGTACAGAGTAGGTCACCCAGCAGGGATAGTGTTGATGTATGGAACCTACGAAAAACAGAAGGTGTCCGAGGTGTGAATCACACAATATTATGCTCTCGGCACCAAAAATGGGAACAGCAAATTAGATATAAAATTGCAGTAGCAAATATTATGATAAGTTAGTTTATAACCTCTATTTAAGCAGTTTTTGACCTATACATTTTGTTTTGTATAATCATATTTTTTGAAAAAAAAATGTTCATAAATCTTTAAATATTTTATTATTATTAATTTTTTTTTTTTATTTAACTTAAGCCCGGTGACTAAGTCCATTAGCTGTTGTAGGGGTTATGAACTGTGGTAAGGGTAAGGTTGGTACTGTAGGTTGTGTCACATATTTTTACAATTAATTTATATATTTTTTACACACCCAAGTTGATAATATAAGTAATGTGTTGTTTATAAGGGAAAAGTACTCAAGTGGTTATATAGCTTTTAATCGTCAATCTAATATTACAATTACTCATAGTCTGGTCTATAATAATTGTATAATATTATAAATAATCAAGGTCGCATTAACCTATTGGTATTTTCTCCAGGTGACCAATGTCGAGGAGTGGCAAAATGAAAACTACTCATCGAAAAAATGTAAATTTTAAATCATAATTATTATTTATAAACAATTTATGCTTTTCTCAGCAAATTAATAATAACTTTGATATTTTCATAAACAAATAATTGTAAAAAATTATTTTTTCATGTTCTTAAATTTCAACATAACTATTTTTTTTTGTGCTGTGAGAGAAGGGAACGAAAAAAGTTTGCTTCATAGTCGAGAGCATATTAATATATTATAACAATATGCGAATGTGATTATGCTTATTATATTTGAATTACAAGTAAGTTGTAAATATTTACAAAAAACTACCTAAATAATTTTAATATAAATTTAATTATTTTACTGTAATAAGTGTCTGGAATAGACGATTATTATTTATCAAAACTTAAATATAGTGTTCATAATATTGTGATTGCGTGACTATAATGATATTCGACATATTATTGTAATTTTTAAAAGTAACCTATTATATTTTGTTGTATGTTATCATTAATTATTGATATTTATTGGTTATTTTTTTGTAATATGTACCTGAATTATAACAAAAAAAAATTAGATTGTATTTTTTAATATTTTTTTATCTCTATTTAGTAAAGCATATAATTATTTAAACCAGAAATAGCCAAATAATTGATATCTGGGTTAAATCACTTAAAATAATATTTTTTTTTAATTCAAAACACTCAACACTACATTATAATACACTAATTTATTAACCTGGAGAATGAGGGTTTTATTGTGTTTTTATTTTTTTGTCGAAGCAATTACATTATGATTAAATCTGTGTAAACATGAAATTTAGAGGATACAAAACTGACTTAATATTACTATAAAATGTTATAAGTTGTTTGCGTTAAATAAAGAATATAATATTTAGAAATACGTCAAATAGTTAAATATTAGGATTTAATTTTTAACTGTGAGGGGCAACGAGGATGCATATATATCGTACGTTGGATTATTTCATATTTTTATTTTTAGATATTCTAGGCCCAAGTAAGATTATTTAAGGGATCCATAGGCATCAAACACTACTCCTGCGATGCAATATCATACTATATACATTATTTGTATCGGAATTTCAATATTGTTTTATTATTTTTTCTTCAATACACTATGTTACAACGGATCAAGTATAATATTGTAAAAAATGGATCAACCCCACTTGACTATTCCACAACAAAAAGTGTAGTTTTAGAAATATAATAATGTAATTTAAAAAACATGTTTGTAATTAGTTGCTATTGTAAACCACATAATATCTCGTTACACATTATTGATTTCATAGGTGGCGATAACTTTAGGTTAGTTTAGGTTAGGTTACGACTAGTCCACCTAGTTACCATAAAATTATTTAACTGGATGCTGACTGTAACCCGTTAATTATGGCATTGTGATTAGGTATAAATCTCATTAAGAGAACCATTAGTGTATTGCGGGCACGCAATAATTATTTAAATATAGTGTGCATTTGATACCTATAACTAGAAATTATAGCGAAAACTGGCAGCGCCAATGCCCAGTAATCATCGTTATCTTTTAATTATTATTCATCGAAATTGACATATTGATCTACCCTGGTACAGTGACCCAATTCTATTCTGGATATTGGAATTTTAATGGCAAGAGTTTCACGTGCACTTCGTAGAATTCTTTCTTCCCGTTCGAACATAACCGAAATTTGATGTTTTGGAGTATTATAGTTAATATTTTATGTGTCATCGCCCATTGGAGAAATATTATTGAAAATTTAAGTTTTAAATCCGGTGAAATTTGGTTTAGCTTGAAAGCAAATCAATAGGTACCTACGTATATACACAGATAACAGTTGATTCGAGTTCAATAAACCCTTTTCTGTATTGAAACATGATCAAAATATTAATAGTATGTATATAACAGGAAGTAGTTAATGGTTTGTTTCAAAAATGTAATTAAAAGTGATTGAATACAAAAATGTAAGGTTTGAAATCATCAAAACAATATTATATTATTAAATTTACTATCGATGATACAATTATTAAGTTATAAAAATACTTTTATATGGTGATTACCGGTGTAATTTTCTTAAATTAATTATGAATACACAAATTACATTGAATTAACTTTTTTTTTTTTAATTTCACATTGTAATAATATAATAATTTGATACAGTAAACTTAATATTACAACACTATGTAATCTGTTTTAGTTTATAAAACATAAATTCATCCGACGATCGCTGTCCAGCAGTTAAAATAATTATAAAAAATCAAGAAATGATCTCACACCACATTCAAAAATTAACTAATCAAATGTCAACAGTATATTAATATTTTTAGTATGTCAACAGCATCGTAGTACCTATGTATTTGGCGTATTATATGTTCTCGAAGTTGACAAAACGAGCGAAGTACTTATATATCATTATTATTACATATTTTTTTTACTGATAAAAGACATTCGGAACATAGGTCGTTGGGATTAGAAACAATTTAATCGAATACATGTGTTACATATTTTGTAGTTATTCTAAATATTGATTTTTAATTTTGGTTCGAAGATTATCAGCAGTGATGAATTAAATTATGTTGGCTATTATTAATTATCATTATAATAAGTATAACGAATATTTGAATTACACGATCTTTCAGCTCTCCTAGTGATATCTATCGTATTATTATACGCAAATAACGTTATGGTCCACAGAGATTTTACCTTTATTATTATTATTATTATTATTAGTCGGCCGCAATAACCACAAGTTTGACCACAAAGTTCTAAGACCTATGGTGTGGAACTCTTTTTGGTTAATGGAGAATAACATTCCCACGACTGATTTTTTAATGAAAAATTAAACCAAATTGTGGTTGATAATATAAATATTAGAAACGATCATCGTTATCTTTGTTTTCGTGAAGAAAAAAATAAAGTCACAGTAGTTTAGGTTACATATACAATATAAATGGCATTTCTATTATTTAGTGGTCGTTTTCATATATTATCACGCGATGAATTAATGGTTAAAGCCAAACGAATTTGATTTTAAGCTTACTGCTTATTTGAAAAATTGACTAGAAAATATTTTATATCGACTTCCTGCTAAATACAAGCAATTAAAATAATTCGGCTTGAATATCATTCGATCACTTTATCAATGAATATTAATTCTCCTCAGGAGGAAACGATATTGTTAAAAAAAAGATAATTTACTATATAATTTTATCTTTATTTTATGGATTTTTTTTTTAAATGTGCAGACCTCAGAATGCCATAATAATTATTTGTGAATTTGAATTCATAATATTTCATTTTTTATATTCCAATGGAAAAAAAACTTCGCATTTCGTTTCTAATTTAGAAAAAGCATTATTATTTACGTATGTCTCCATCTTAATCGATTTCAGATTTTTTAATTGTTCGCCGGTGTTATTAAAATTAATTTTAGCATAAAAATGAATAATATGCGAAAAAAAACCGTAGAAATAATTAAAAAATAATTCTACCACCTAACGTCGATACTAAAATAATTGTGTGCACAAATACACAAGTCACAATTCCACTGCAGTGCATTATTGCTGAACAATTATATGTTTTATTACCCCCCTGATTTTACTGTTTTTATTTAGACTCTTGAGTTTAAACACAAATTAATTACATCCAAATACATCATAAAGACAATTTCATTTCCATGATATAAAAATGTAGGATAATATAATGTAGAAAATGTTTTGCATCCATATTTTTAAACGGCAATGATTAGCAATTTTATTCATGTCAACCATCGATTTACCATTTTTATTCGGTGTTATTGTTACCCAAACTAAATTATATAATAAAAAAAATATTTAAATAATTACTTAGGTATCTTTATTGTAAGTCTTAGTAGAGCACATAAATAACATAATATTTCGAGTGTACAGTAACAATTGCAATTAAGAATCTAAGTGATAAAATAATATTGTCATAACATATACATTTATGTGATCTCATATCTATGCATTCTACAATTTTATGTTAAGGAAATATATTATATTTTATTGGTTGTTTTACGTGGTACATACAAAAACAGTTCATACTAATCGTTGATAAGACGTTTGATTATGGTAAGTAAACACAACCTAAGGTAGTATTAACAACTATTAACTAGTACTATATAGTAGTAGTATTATAGGCGCTAACCTGCAAACTCGATTTAAAAATAATAAATAAACATAATTTAAGCGTACAACACTAATTGGACATAAAAATCAACGCCTACGCGGTGTGGACGTAAAATACCATTGTATGTTTGTATCTAAATCTGATTGCATAGTATAGAGAGATAATACAATGGTTATGTTAATATCGTAATTTGTTATGTATCATATTATAGTTAAATCACTGTGCAGTGATGTTGAATGATCATTTATTTGTAGTGTCTTTTATATTTTCCAATAATTTATATAATGTATCATTATTTATTGTGTTAATATACTGAGTATTCAACTTATAACTGTACAGTTGTCACGGAACAAACAACACAACATCTAAAAAGGTCTTTTTCAAGACCAACAAACAAAGATGATTTTAATGATGATTTTGAATAATAGGTGAACACTAAAATGTCAATAGCAATGCACTTACAAAAAACATACTGTGTACTATAATCATTCTTGTAGCGGTCCTCAAACAAGTAAGTAGAATAATTTATGTTTAAATATCCCGTCTAGACGGACGAGTAGATTTAAGTGACGAAATATCCCACAATATCGGTAATCCATAACAAGGTGTTGGTCGGATTGGAAGTTAAGAACACTATTGGTTTTCTCTCTTTCTGACCCACAAGCAGCATAAATAATTTATGTTACACAGAACCAACTATGTGTTCTTATTTTTAACATTAGAGTGAATTCGCCTACTATCAAACTTTAAGGTAAGCACATTATCTGTGACCCTAATTTAGCTATTTTAAAATATTTTAATCTTTAAAAATGTATAAGCATTTTTAAACTGTTATGATTTATTTGCTCATAATTTACAAACAAAAATATTAAAACATCATAAAATAGCCAAATTAAGCACACATGTAATGCCCTTGACTGAATGTTTGATAATAAGTGAATTCACTCTAATATTAAAAGAAATAACTAAAAACACAGGGTTGGTTCCGCTAAATATATATTTGCTACATTGCGCGTGGGTCAGACACAGAGAAAACAAACAGTGCACTGACATCAAATTAATGATGCATAATATATAGTTGTTTATATTTAAATGACAACAAAGTTATTTTGTCAAAACTATCAAATTCATTAAATAAAATCACTTTTTTAATACTGTTTCAGATACGCGGCGTTGCAAAATAAAAATAGTGTACATTTGCAGTTACGTGTTTTTGTACCTTAAATTAAAGTAAAAAATATGTTTTTTAATTATCATTAAATTATTTTACTACAATAATATTAGTTATAAGTATCCGATTTTTGATTTTAAATATAACTGTAAAACATGACATCAAAATCAAGAATTAAAAAATTTGTTTATTTTTCAGTTGTAGTTTGCAATAACGAAAGTTTGAAAGACTCTCAGCCTATTAGTTTTGAAGATTTAATAAATTCTGCTGAAGTTGTAGTCGAAGATAATATTACCTAAATTTAGAAGTAACTATTGTAAAAAATAATAATGAAAATATTGAAACCAGATTTCTGACAATAAATTATTATTAGAAAGTGAAATAATTAGTCTTAATGATTTAAAAATTAATATTTAATGAACTTATTACAAATGATTTTTCTGATTTTCAATAAAATAGTAATTCCAAAGAACGAAAACCGAAAATGTGATTTCAGTTAATATGTATGATATCTTGTAAATTTTAATAACATAAAGAATAACAAGACTGCTAATTGTTCAAATTAAATACTTAAATACTATTGTTAACTATTGTTTTTAAATTTAATTTTTAAGCTTTTAAAAAAGAAGAAGACTAATATTTTATTTTTATTATTTTACCAAATTTAACATTGTGATTAATTAATTGTGTTTTATTTTAAACATTTTTAATTTGAAATAGTAAGACCATTTAATGTTAAGATCCTAAAAAATGTTTAATTATTAAAACTTTTAAGTGTTAACTGTTAAGTTTTAGATACTAATTAATTTGACTACTAGTGTGCAATAAAAATAAATCTATTTTAAATAAAAGTAAGCAAGAAGCTACACAATAATATGTTGATTTGTATGAACGTTTTTTTATCTATCCATATTTTTAAATTGAGAACATTAATAAATAATATCGTATTATTTATCTAATACACCAAGTACCAATTATATCATTTAGAATTTTTATAAGTTTCAATCATGTTAAAACACTGCTCAATAACACGTATCTCATAAAAACTTTAGTGAATACCACGTAACTACACTAAATTTTAAACAGCAACCAAATTTAAAGAATGTTATTTTTAAAAAATTTTGAATAACCATAACTTAAATTTGAAATTGATAAAAATATGAGGTGTATAATATTTGTTAATATTTATTCAGTTTTTTCATTATCCTGAACAGTTGGTGCAATGTAGATACGTGGTATTGTCATAAGTGTAACGATATAAAAAAATAACTATTGCGCCGCTTACACAATGATTCATAAAACGGTGGTGCTAAATTATAGTGCCAAGTGAACTATATTTATAAACCAAGTTTACTATATTATGGACGTACCGATAAGAACAAGTTCCCGGGAGAATGGCAACAGGTGCACATAAGTATGGGACTCGGGACGATTCTCCGAATAGAGACGCACACATACCCGGCGTATGTATACACAAGTATGGAGAAAAAACATTTCCCAAGAATCAGTTTTCTTTGAGGAAGAGTAGATAGGTATATACTATGTGGGTACACTGCGCGGGTGAAAACGAAACGTGTTTAAAAGAATCCGAGTTGCTACTTTTTCTTTTACTTAAACTTCTTATGTCAGCGCTTTACCGATAAAAACATAGCAGTTCACTTTTACCGTCGAGGAACGAACGCGGTCTACCTTACCTGTATAAAAAGTTTAAACCCTACGGGGAGTACAAAACTTGATTTAAGCCTTTTTGTGACGGGCTCGAAGTTATAAATCCGATTTAGAGACTATATTTTATATATATGTATATATATTATATACAATCGCACGCTTGTATTTGATCGCGGGCGCGCGTGTGTGTTATTATACACCACCGTTGTAGTTGTGGATGTTGTTGTTGTAGTTGTAGTTGTTTTTGTTGTCGGTATATAGCTTATATATATTTTATAACATATATATTTCTGTCATATGTATTAAATTGAAATGGTCTCTGTGCAGAGTACATTATATATGTAGCATCAACGGTAGTGATCTGAGGAAAGAATGTAAACCAAGGCAATCGCCAAAATTAACTATACAGTGATGTTGATATACCACAGTGCTTGTACTGTAGTAGTTATTTTTATCAAATGTCTACCTGCACTGACCGGTATCAACGTTTTCTCAATAAGCACCAGTCCGTGGCAACGAATACCGGACTTTGCATTTTCTATTTAAAAACAGAGGATATTGTGGAGGAATCATCGTGGTCACGGTGATAAGAAGATGCAGAATAAGGCAGACCTCAAGGCGCAAGAGACCACTAGGCAAGATGAATTGGTTGTCTCTAAATGTCGTTCGATTCTCCAAATAAAAACTTGGGTGTGATTTATTATGTTGGATGCTACACACGCTTTTTCACATGCTCAGTGGTTCAAGTGTGGAGGGGGAACTCTACCTATTCAGTTTAGTTAAGATTTTAGGTCCCTATTACCTAGCTTAAATTCCTAAAATATAGTTAAAATATTGTGTATAAATTAAAACAATACAAACAATACAAATTAAGACACATATAGAAACATAATAATACAATGTATACAATTTTTTATAATTATTGATAAAAATATCAAACATAAAAATATTATCTCAGATTATATGACAGTATAATGTAATGATATGCTCACACATCATTGTAACAATTATTTAAGATATAACAAATAAATAAATAACGGCCAGACTGTCACACGTAGAAATCGGAAATCTCTAGACCCCAATAAATTATTGTCACAGACAAAATTGTCTAATTATATTATACGATCAGGGATTAAGAAATCGACACGTACCTATGTTTGCAACTGTAGAGCGTAGGACGTGTGGCTTTCTTACATGCCGCCGGAGAAAAGGTATGGTAAAAAAGGTCCTTGTCACAGAAGAGAAATCGGATGTACAAAACAACCTTTTGATGAAGCCGCCTATCACTCTTTGGCCGGCACAACCGGATCGTCCCTTCGGCAGAGCATGAGCACCTTCCTCGAGTGAAACAGCCTCTCACGAGTGCAGGCGCACCACCAGATTAACAACCTCTCTATACCGAATTCTACGAGCGACAACTGGACTCCTTTTGACGAGCAATAATCAGTGTGTTTCTTTATTTTTATTCGAGTATTTTAAATAATTAATTTGTGTCACCTAAAACTCCTACTGCATAACCCAGAGACAGCTGCGAGTCAGGTAAGACATAATATATATTAAAATATAAAATACAGTGTTGTTGGCTGCATTATATTAAGTTATATGTGCATGCATTTACATTTACATCATAGAAGTGTATTTGATCAAATTCTCGAATACACGATCTCGAGAACCCTCCAACGATCAGGAGGAAGGTAGTAACGTAAATTTGGATCATCTTAAATATTAGTGTCGGCAGGCGTCGTACTAACATTTACGGGATTTTCTATATTTATTTTATTCTTTTTATTTTTGCGTTATTACAATAATTTCTTATATAGGTCTGATTTTAATCAGTTTCGTATAATCTGTGAGAGCACCTATCCTGTCTGTGACGTACATTATTATGAATTTTGAACGAGACAGGTTAGGACACTACTTCCAATAATTAATCTGAGTGAAGACAATATTCTATAAATAATATATATAAGTTGGTTGCAGGTTGTAAAATAAAATTTTTTTTTTAAATATCAGCGTTTCTGAAGAGATGCATTACATTTTACATTTACATTTTCTATACATTACTATTAAATTTGTGTGCAAAATATCTTAAAATTATACATTTTGGGTTAAGTTGTTGAAAATAAATGTGATATAATCTAATAATAATATAGACAATTTTAATACTACTACTAGTTATTACATGAAGATACGTGAGTGCAATTACTTTTGGACATAACAATATAGTTAGTAATATTTTATTTGTTTTTGAATTAATTAAATACTAATATTTTTAATTTATGAATATATTAAATAATTATATTTAAGGAAAATGCTGTTGGCACAAAAATATATAGTTGCAAAGGTATTTTTTATGAAGAGTCAATAGTGATATGTTCAATAAGTTATTCCATCTATTTGTCAGAGTGGCAACTTAATATCTTTTACTTGTATAACTTTTTCAATTGTTGCACAAACACAGATTTTAAATTCTTGGTTTCTTTAAAAATACTTTGGTACACAAAAAAAAATTGTATCAATTATTCTAAATAATATAAAATATATAAGAATTAAGCATGGTATAGGACTCATCCATTTTTTCAATTTCTATACTAGCCCTTATGATTTTTTGTAAAATTTTTACCACTGTAAATGTATAAATATAATTTATATTAATCTTCTATGTTTACTAATAAATTAGTTTGCTTGATCTTAATTCTTGTTACAATAATATATGACTGATCGTTCAAGAGATATACTTAGTATTTTGTTTATTTAAGCATCAGTAGTGTGTCACTTTCTTCCACCCACTAATGAGACGACTGTTCAAGGTGGTCTGCGTCAATGTGAAAATTTAAAGCTCAATGAGGCTTGTATGACATATGATACCGATTGTACAGGACATAAAGTATACATCCGTGGATCTATTTTTATTATTATAATTTGTATTGAAAATACACATACGAGTAAAATTAATAATTACTATTTACTGATATGTTCATACGACACATTGGTGACTATTTTATTATTATTATTACAATAGTTGATGATTTTTTTGGTTTATTTTTTCTAGGCAAATTTAAAAAGTCAAAAAACTGCACCGAAAACGAGTAACGGCAGTGAACAAATTAGAACGGGGCTTGAGGGCTTGCGAGGGGATAGGGTATAATTCCCTTCAACAACACCTGTGATAGTTGATTACGTTTATACGTATTTGATTTTGAGTTATAGTAGGTTACGCGCGAAAGTCTTGCCTAGTCATAAATTTGATTTAAATCCCACTAAAACGGTCAAATTTATCAACCGAATCTCGGCAAACTAAATTACCATTATTTTGAAAGTTTAATTTTATACTCTATTGTTCATATTTCTCATATATACCTACATATATTTACTATAATAATATATATATATATACAATAAAAAAGCTTTATTTTTAAAACTAATTAACTTTTGAACGAAAATAAATGAAAGTTTTTTTATGAATGGATACGTTTTAATTGTGTTAAAAATTACGTTTTACTTTTACCACGAAAAGCTGCGTTCCTTTCGGCGTTTAACTTCCTTTGTGATTAGTTTTTTTTTTAATTGTTATATTATTACACTCCATATCGATTCATGGACCCGCTCGAACCCTGAATAATATGGCAGGTAGCTCTGACAATTCACTTGGTTTTCATTAGAACGGTTTTTTAAATGAGTGTAAATATTATCAAAGAAACGTTTATGCAGTTAGATTAATATACTGCTGTAGGTAATCCATTAACACCATACCCGTATAATTTACCGTCCGAGTAAAGTATAATATACGTTTTTAGAGAACTATATAAATCTAGGAAATGCGAACTTCACAGGTTACGTTTAGATAGTTTGCCACTTAAGTAAAGTGTCTATACGGTGTGGAGTATGGTAGGTACTTAAAGAAATATATTTAAACAATGGTGAACGAGTTTAAAGACGTACCAAACAATCGTCTAGATGACTAGGTGAATCGTAGGATTAGTGCTAGGTAGCTGCCATGGGTAAAACAACTGGAGTATCAAGCGTTTAAGTAGAATTAATGGTGGGTTGGGGGCAATCACAACTTTCTTTTGTACAGACTCGACGCTTAGCATTAATCGACTTCTTTTATTTTTAAAACTTATAACGCCTTAACTAAAACTCATAATGTGTATAATTTAATTTTACAAATGTATTGCTATTATTATAATAGTATACAAAGTGTATCAAAAAGGCCTGACAAACGAAAAACTAAAAGAATTATATTAGTAAAACGTGTGTGACAAAAAATATGGAAATTATAATAGGTATCGGTGGTAAATAGTTTATGTTTTCGTTCTATCTGACAATTCTTAAGAATACAATTTAAAAACTATAAATTTATTATGTTTCAAAATAATTTACATCGTGAAAATATAGATAAAACTATAAAAAATAAACTAGGTTCTCGGCTCAAATAAAAGTTGTTATCATCAACTTAACAAAAAAATTAAATTTGGAAATTAACTATTTAAATATGTTCCAATAGAACATAATACTATTTAAATTTTTTTAGTTTCAGTATTAAAAAAAGTCTGAGTGGACTTGTCTATTTTAATTTTTAAATGCCTCACATAATATTATATAAGTAATTATTATACCCTTATAATAATGTATACGGTGCAGGATGTTCGTATGCGTGTAAAGCTAAGGAACGTAAAAAAAAACGTTTTAGAATTTATTCGATGCATGTCGTCTCACACGGAATCTTATTTCGCGTATAGCACCGTTTTTTTATGTCGTACCTATCCGAAAAGTTCATGGTCGATTTACATACAATTTGTCCGAAGACCGCCTATACGCTGTTATCCGACACTGGGAGTTGATCGGACAGACGGGAAAAATTGTTACGGGAAACCCCTAAAGAAACATAAATATTTTATTTTATAAACGACGAACATCAGACGTGGTGAGTGTACAAAAGGTATGTTAACATTTTGGCTGCCCAAATTGTTGTCTCATACGAAAAAAAGACTGTGTATCCGAGACAAGAGAAACAAACTATTATCGTTATTTTAAAACCACACCGAAATTTTATACCCAATAATATGATAATAATTATTTAGTTACTAATACTTATATATTTTATAGTACAGTAGAAACTCGATTCACCGTCACTCGATTTACCGTTAAGCTATGTTATTCGTTATCGGACACCGTCAAAAAAAAAGTTGATGATGTTATCGAAATATATACACTATCAAGTGTATAAAAAAAGTTTGTTATTTCTAAAATATGTTATCAACAAGAATCATTTGAAAAATTAACGTTATAAAAATAAATATATAAGTTTATAGTAAAATGTTTGTTAACGGTCTATTTGGTTAATCAAGTTTCTACTGTATCTATCGTTGCTTATAATTAATAGTTACTACATGTAGTTATAATAAGTAGTACTATAGTCGTCTATAATTTGTAAGGTTTAGATAATATTCTAAGTTACTTGCAGGTGTATGCTTTAAAATCGATGTTCATTGACATCCAGTAGCGGATTTTAAGATGAAAGTGAGGCGGTGATACACCTAAAACTTGGTGTAAACACACAAAATCAACATAATATTATACTCATTTAATAATGGTCATATTATTATGTCCTTGAATAAATAAAATAAAATAGTTTTGGTATGAATATACTATAATCGGTCACTCATTCGTCACCCATTTCATCAACAAAAATCATCCACTCATATTATATGAAAAATGCCAAACCGAACTATACGTGAAACACATAATTGAGGAATGCACGAAGTACCAGGACATTTTTATCGATCTTTCTATTCCACAGAGCGTGGAAGAAACGCTAAACGAAATCAACGTCACAAAAATTATCAAAATCTTAACTCAAACACAACTTATATAAATAAGTTCGAATAATGAGTAAATCAAATACCTAAAACATAGTTACGAATCATCATCAACTGAATTTTTTTTCTCTTTTTATGTCTTTTTTTACTCATTTGCATCTGAATACTCAATATATTGACCTACAAAAAACAACAATAATAATAATAATAATATGAACTGTTTGTAAAAAAATAAAAACGTATGTTATCCATTATTATATATATTTTTGAGAAAAATTTAAAAATTAATTATTATTAGATACAATGAACAGTGAGTACCTACAACTATGGTCATTGCGGACTATCCACTAAAACCACGACTAGTCCGAACAAAACGTTAAGTTTCGTAAATCCTATGATATGTATTTTCCAAAACAAATCAGTGAGCTGTTCCCATATTATTGTTATATATCATATAATATGTTTATATAAACTATTGTTCCACGCACGTTTACCCAGCAAGAGTGCAACCGAGTGCATAATGCGAGTATGCAATGCGTCCGCATGTTGGTGTGTGTGTATGTGTGTATGTGTGTGTGCGTATTGTTACGCGTCGGGGGTGAGTAAAAGCGTAACCATGGTATACGCTGTGTGAATGTGTGTGAGATACGCACGAGAACATTACTATGGTAGTAGTGGTACATACACGGTAACGTGCTCGGAATAAGTTATAAGGTATAGTATTGTTACCAGCCAACGCTTCGTGTGGAGGTTTTTACTTTTCATTTCCTCACCAGGTTAGCACCCAGCTATATTGTTATGATTAGTAATATTGATCAGAACTTTGGTTTTTTCAATAATTATTCAACCAATTGAATACCTGTAATTAACATAACATATAATAAAGATATCGTAAGGCCATGGACATATTAACACATTATGGGTTCGAGGTATATTTTGTGAAATAGTTAACATATATTTTAAGGATGTTTTACCTCCTGCATGTGTTACTGTTCAATGTTATATTCAAATAAAGTTTGACCAAAATTATTCACCCCTTACAACCTCGAAATTGATAGTAACAAATGACCACAACATGATAACCTCCAATAGCCTAACCAGTAACCACCTTGTACTTATCTATAACAATAACGCTGTTAATATTATTTTTATCTATCACCACCCTAACGTATATCTACAGACATTTCAGGGAAACCTAACCGTGTAGTGCTCGGGAGACTCGGGGGTGGTTGAACTGAAGAGGCATATACATACTACCCTGCATGATTCGGGTAACCAAACGATATGCGTTCATAGAATAATAATGGAAACTGCGTCCTAAAATAAAATACCAACAAATAACTATAAAAATACACGAGTTATAATAATTTCGACTATTCCGAAGTATTGAAGGTAAATCATTGAAGCAAATGTTTTACTGGATTTTTACATTATTATTAATTATTATTATAGACCCTAGCTAGAATTTATTATTAATATTTATTTACCTCAAATGATAATATTCAATTTATTCTCTGACTATTACGAGAAACGTTATCGAAATTAAAATCTGTACCAAGAATTGCTTTGTTAAAATATTTATGGTATTATTATTCCATATTTTTTTTTTTTTAAATTTGAATAATCAATTTTGTTATAAATATCAAACTTAGGTGGGACAAGAATAAAAGAGCAAACAAATATAAAATATTGCCGTAAATCATTGCCAATTCGTGTTGTGACGATTCTACGAAATTAATTGTAATTATGTGGGCATGTGGCAATCGATCTCTTACCAAATTACCTACATTGAGTTTAATATTATTTTCAATAATAATATGATGGATTACATGGTTAGGGATAAAAGCGAAGAGGGAAAGGTTACGTACCTATGAGGGTGGAAATAAATGCTTATCATATAATTGTAAGTCTCCGATTTAATTCTTCAGCTGATCTCCGAAAAACTGAATAACACGTAGTCATATGACAAGGTACTTACACTTTTGAAAATTGATTACCGATCATACCGGTTCTAACTGGTATGTAGTTTTCAAAATATTGACAGAATTCAAGGTTTTGACCTTATCCCTGAAACGTTTGAATATTATTCTGGCACGTTGCATTGTGAACTTATACTATTTAGTTTTTGATTCTATTACGTTTTATGTCATGTTTACACGCAGTTATGGTCAAAATATAATTTTGTCATAAAGATTGGAGAGGGTGGTTTTTTAAATGCACCTTGATTATTTAAAACATGGTTTAAGGATTATAGATAAATGTATTGATTAAAAATATAAACTGAAGTATTCAATAGAAAAAATTATTATACGTAAATTAGTAAATTAATTCTGTGCTTAGTTTATCTAATACCTACTTGACTTGGGGTTATATTTACAATCTCATGATAAACAGCCATTGTATAGCCAAGCTATTGAGACGACTCTAGATTAACATGATAATTACACAGTTTATAAATATTTATATTTAAATTAACATTTTAAATATATTTTTTATTTGACTACAAAATAAACTCGAAAAAAAACTAAAAAGTTATAGCTTATGACATAAACGTTTTATATTTGAAATATTGTTAATTTAGTACTCGTTTATGCAATTATTTTCTTTTAGCCCAAAGCTCACATTTTAATGAGTACAATATTTACCTCTATGGGTCTACCAGAGTTAATTGTTTTAAAAAATATATAATTTTGGTATTATAGATTGAGATTAAAACATCCATATTATGTAAGTTTAAAAAAAAATGATTATTGTTCAAACAATTTGCATTATAAACATAACTGTAAAATACTAATATATAGTATTGTTTTACATATGAGATATTGAAAAAAGGTCACAAGATTCATACACCCACTCGTCCTCACCCTTTTGACCCCCGTCTTTGCTATATCATTGATTCCTCACGCTCGTGGTGTTTTTGTTTTTACTATTGCACATTCCTGCCGATGACTGTTTTGCACATAAACAGTTCGTTTGTTTTCATTGCGGAGCTTTTTTGTCTCTCTCTTATTTTAGCATAACTCGTGTAAAAGACATTCCAACGGCTACCGGTCGCGTCTGTTTGGCATATCCGCCACGGAACAAGCCCATTCACATAGGGAAATAAAGCGCATCCTGCAGCATTTCTGATCTCCCAACCTTTTACATCCACACTCCGACGCTGCTGCAGTCTATGATTTCTATGGCAGGTTATGTTATTCTATATTGACGTTCATACCTATCGGGGCTGATGTTGTGAAAGCGGTGGTTGAGTAAGGGAAGGGGGGATGGGGGGGGGGGAGAAAAGAAGATCGATAACTAGAATTTTCGTCTCTCAGTATCTAACAATTGAGATGTTCTGAATTGTATTATAACTTGTGTACAAAATATGCAGTTGGGACTACTATTGCAGGATTAGTATTATAATTTTTATAATGTTGTGTCACTGGATCAGCCGAAATGTTCACGTCACCGATTAATGTAATTTAACTATTTTTGTACTACTTTAAGTCTGTTGTTTAATTTGATATAACTTCCAGCAAAATTGTCACTTCGCCGTCGAGTGTACTACGATATCCGTTGTTCGTAAGTCCAAAAACTCACATGTCGTAATATCTTCTTCACTGCACGAATCAAATAAATGATCAGGTGTATCAGTAATAATTGTAACTTCGTTGGTCTTGTGATATTTAACTTTGATTATTTATTTATATAGGAATTTAATGTATGCAAAACAATTATACTTTCTGGATATTTTTAATTTAGTGAGTAGATATTAGATTATAGTAGAATATAGAGGGTTTAATACCACTGGTTTGAATTTAAGAGTAATTCAATTCATTTTGCTTTTTTTATTTATTAAATTACCTATTTATTAAACTTGACTACGAATAGTGAACATAATATGAATATTGTGAATGTATGGTTTGTAAGACATATTAACATAAATATATTAGTGTTGACATTTTGTGTACAAATTGTGCCCACTGTTGAATGACAATGCGTTAACAGTAGACGTACATCTATATTATAAGAACAGAATTATCGCTATCATCCGACAAGAAATAATTATTTTGTGATTTATACTTCTAGCATACATTATTCAGACGTATCGATTATCGATTGAAAATCGAAATCCATAACTTAAGGCTGAAAAATAAACCATCATTGACTCTACAGGTTATAGAAGAACCAAGACATTCTGTCTCGACGCTCTTATAAATGTTACAAAAATCAAAATATGTTATTAATAATATTCACGGGCTTGGACAAAACTAACCAGTATTAATGTATAAAATTATCGTTTTAATTACACGTATGCACACAAATGTCCTAACTGCATCATACCATTAATACTGGGCACAATCTTCACTGTTCAAATATTCCAATGTATTTAAAAAATAACATTCATATGTTTTTTTTGATTTTTATTATTTAGAAATTTCGTTGTGTCATAGTAAATGATAAAAAAAAATAAAAATAATGGTGACACTGGTTATTCTTAATGATAATGTTAATCTTTTTAGAATATCCGAACTTAAATACGAACATCTGAATAAGTAATAAAAAAAAACAAATTTGTTGGATTAAAAATCTACTGAAAATGTTCTCTCTTACAATAATTGTTAGAATAAAAATGTATACACTATGTATTTTGTACATGTTATATTTCCCAAACAAAAATAATATTTCGAGTGTCAGAAAATCCTATAAATATAAGTGTCGAGTGTACCCCATTTGATGTTAAATATATTAGTTCATACATAAAATATTCAACCAATCATGATATTTTCGAAATACCTGTCGAAATATTTAATGAATTCCCTAGTGTCGGCTACGTCGAGTTATCACCCTCCTTTGCTCCTGTAAGAATCTTAACTGTTTGAAACATTTATTTGGTTGGTTATTGCACGGAGACAAAAAAAATCATATTTTTACAACATTTATAACTAAAATATTAAATATTTTTCTTCTCTATATTTAAAAAAAAATGTCAACGTCCAAAAACGTATAAATATTTTCATCTTACATTTTTGATTATAAAAAAACATCATGTAATATTATTATTCAAATCACATTTTTTTTTATTGTTATTAAACTTATTTATATATAGTTTAAATAAAAAAAAAAACATGAACAAAATATTTATTAGCTTAATTATAATGGTGCCTTACTCTCCATTTCACTGGATCGATCCTCACGTGTATATTATTTTAAATATATCAGTGATGAGATTCGTATTATTATAGTGTAACGCAATGAACATATTTCGAGAGGACGTTTTTCAGTCTATGATCGGCCACAGGCAGACAAAAAAATATGAAAAGTTTTCCAAACTCACATTTGAGTCCGACAAAATTTATATAAACGCAAAACCAGGTCGAAAAAAAATCACCAAATTCCGGGGTCCGTATGCAACTGTCGGTCATTTATAACACCGGGGTGGCGGGTGCACCCCGTATTCACTTAGACTTACGCTTCCCACGCACACACACACACACACACGATTGAATGAAATACGACGTCACGTATGCCCCAACATTGCCAGTTTTTATGACTGATGCGGTCTCATCACGGTTGATTAGTTTTAACGCCATACATACGGAAATACCCTTTTCCCGATGGCCCTTTTCGAATCTCTCTCTACCTCCTCCTCTCCCATCCACATAGCCGAGACCACCCGTTCTCGCAAAATCGTCTCACACAACCCTCCACTGCCATCGCCGTTGGTTCTCGAGCTTGATGTATGCGATGCCGTTCCGCGGGTCTTGACCCGTTATCCATAAACTCGGTCTCGCCATCGCTCAACAATACAGTCGCGCGTGGGAGGGTAGTTCAATATCTCGGGTAGAAAGAGGAGGATAACGAATCGAAAATAACGGATGGAAGACCCAACGATGACGTGATAATATGTGTATAGGACACAGTGGAACTATTACACACTATTGTATGATAAGGTAATAACAATATGATATAAAAACAGCTATTACTTTGGTACTTTTACGACAATTATTTGAAACGAAGAAAACTTGGATCAGAAAAAAATCTAAAAACATTCATGCAGTATATAATAGGTAGGTAGTAAAGTAAAATAATAATCATACATATTTATGGGCAGATAATAATTTACTCAAATAAAACGGACACTATTATTTAAAATAAAACACAATACACTCTTAATCAGACACATAAAAGAAATATAACTTTTCTTAATATAATATTAATATATTTTTTACTAAGTAGCCTGTATGATATTTTGTTATAATAAGTTTAAAAGTTGTCTTGAATGATCTATAGTACATTAATATGGGTATTTAAAACAAAACACAGTACAGTTATGTATACAGTTGACATTGTTGAATAAAAATGCTATTATATTTTTTAACAATTATACTAATTATTTTATGGCTGATCTCTATATTTTAATAAATTCGGTTCAGGTGTGATTACTGATCTAAGATGGCCAGTAAGGTAGTTTGGCTGATTAATGGTACGTCTTTAATCACGGAACAAGTGAAACTTGCGAGCGATACCTATCATGACGGTCTGTCCCGGATTGTTGATCAATTTAGATGACACTTTATTATAATAACCAAATACCTACGTACCACTGTTGCTATAAGCACCGAATATTTAAATACTATCTATAATACAGGGTTTGAACCCCTTGTATTTTTCATAAAAATTAATATCGCAGCTTAGCATATTATATTATCCGAGTTAGATATTTTTCTCCCTACATTCGTTATCGATTCGAGCTCACACGCGTTTCATATCATGCACAATTTATCTTGTTCTATCTAATATGTATATACATTTATTTTTTGACGTATGTACAAGCATAACACAGAAACGTAATCGTGATCGCAATCGCATACATAAATCGGCATTACGTGGGTCTGAAAACGAAAATATCCAATTCGATATCATTGGGGATACCACATTATTTTTTTTTAGTACGCTCGAGGCATTTTACTATTGTGTTTTGATCGTTTCCGAGATTTTTTTATTTTGTATAATAGGTATCAGAAAATAATAAATTAATGTATAATTTTGTGAAAAATATAGTACAATTAAAATTTATAGATACAACAAGAATGAGCTCTAACAGTTTAAAGTACCTACTTTGTCGATTTAAATAATTACATTTAATAAAACACAAATTATTATATAGCATAATATTATTATGTTTTAATACTTAATGAATAATTACTGTATCTACTTATTTTAGTGATTTATAACAATAATATATAACCATCATAAACATAATACTATATATAATATATTATGTATAATGTTTTGTACCTAAATAACTTGCTGTTAAAACTTTAAATTTTTAGTTAATATTTAGGTGTATGGCCATTTTCATACATGATACAATTTTCATAATATTCAAATATTTTAGAGCTATTTACAGTTATAAGACATTTTTGATTTTTTTTTAATTATTGTCGATAAATATTTTTTCGCTTCTTCAAAAAACTTAAAAATTTGATACAAGTGGTTCTAATACACATTTAAAAATATTGAAGATATACTCGCGTATTCACAATTATATTCTTAAGTCATTTAAAATTCAAATTTAAAAAAATATTTTATAGGGTGTTTTTATATTTTATCGTTTTATTAAAGTTAAAAATTATTATTAATAAGTATTAAAATAAGACAAAATCACGAAAATGTTCAAATAACTATTTTGTAGTTTAGATCTTAAAATTATATAACATTCTTGAAAATGAAGGAAAAGGTTTTTCATAAATATCTAGTTTAATATTGTAACCATAAATCTGAAAAATATTGGAATACAGTTTTTGTTTAGATATTTTTAGTTCAAATTTGAATAAAAGTAGATATTTAACCGAATAATAACTATGTTGTAGTTATTTTGTTGATATTCAAAATATTATTCGTATGTACTTAACACTTTCACTAATATTGAACATTTTACTTTATGGTATAACGTTTTCAAAATATTTACCATGCATTAATTTATTCACAACTACAGTAAGTTGGTATTGATTCAAAAGTTAATACAAATAAAATAATATGATTAAAACATTATACGCTATTATATTCATTAAATATTAATTAACGTAGTTAACAAATGCAATGTTTTCAAATAATTTGAACCAACCTATCTTGATAATAATAGTAAAATAAGTTACATTAATATCAATATTTCAAAAAAAAAAAAAACCATGAGATATTATTCTTGATATAGGCTGACAGACCGTCTCCGCTCAGAATCGTTTTTCGTATACTTCGATAATATATCATTGAGTTCAAATTTGACACATCCATTACAGTGACCTACTCGACACCTATTATATAGGTATGCTCTTCAGCAGAGAAGTACCCACTTGCCAAATTATTTTAAACCTAATGATACTTCTATTATGAAAACATAATTGCTCATAATATGGTATTGATAAAAAATATAATGTGAATACTTAAAAGAAAGTTTTAAAAAAGATGAGTTTTACCAGGTCTATATACAATTTAAATATCGTTTAATGGACCGAACATTATGCATTTAATTTAAATAGTTTAAAGCGCACCATTCTATATTTATACCTATTATACAGTAATTATTAATTAATAAATAATTTATTTACTAAATACTTTCTTTAAAAAAAAAAACACACTTAAATAACGTTTATTATATTATTAAATTCTTTGTGGTCTGACAAAAGCCAGTCATCATTATTATCTCATTTTCAAAGAGGTATGATCGGGTTTATTAATATTTAATTGAGATGAATTTTTGATATTCGTTATTTCTCTTTGGGAAAAAAAACCATCAACTATTGGATTTAAATGAACTTGATATTTCACATACACTTAACTGCATGTCTAACTACAACGAGTGTACAAGTGCAGATAACTATAAATTGTTGCTCAATAGTCTGTAATATCTATTAAACGAGTTTAACTAAACAAATAAAATAAAATAAAACCTAATAATCATACTGTGCTTTAAAGTTACACCCAAATCACTACCAACAAAGTTCTATACTATGTACCTGCGTAGACATACACGACATAAAAAAAAATAACATTTCGCCTAACGACTGCGTTCGTGATTGAAAATTAGTAGAAATCTCTAGTAAACGGTGGTACGTAACTGCTCATTCTAAAGTTTTCAAATTTCCTCTCGGACGTCACATCAAACAGCGTCTGGAATTAATTTTCGCACCAGAATATATCATTATATTGTTTTAAATACCACGAAATTTTCGTTTATCATCAGTTCTGTTAACAGACTATATACACTACCTATCTACCTATTATTATTACTATCATTATCATCATCATCATCAAGAGTAGCTTTCACAGAGGATGTACTCTAATTTTTTACGGGTCGCCAAAGTCGGCGATGGCAGTCGAAACGGATATTATAAAAGTTGTGTTAATTGGACACGCACGATAATGAAAATAATTTTCCAAACACTAGAGGGGTCGTAAAAAGTGTGTGTGTGTAGGCGCGCATGTCTATGTGTGTGTTTGAGAGGGAGAGGGAGTTATAGAGTTTGAGGGAACGATAGTTAATGGGCGAGAGGGAGGTGGAGGATGGACGAGCGGACGAAGGAATCCTAACCACTATACCTCCCCAATACATGTGCTATTGGCGTTTGGCGGAAATTCGAGAGATAGAATTCGCACTCGTTTCCTGGTCGTCTTTTCCCGGCAGTACATAAAGATTCCTGCAGCCTCACCCTCAATACCGACGTCCCCATCGTAGTCGTCGCCGCCGTCGCCGCCGGAAACTTTAACCGAGCGCTAAAATTAGTGTTGGCAAAACTTCTTTGCACTTGGCATTGGTTTTCGAATGGGTGTTTTATATACACACGAGTCTCTTTTCCACCACTCCGACCTACTTTTAGCCAGACCATGGCGTATAATGTAATATTATATATATATAAATATAGTATCGTCTGTGTACAACGACTCCCACCACTGAACAAGTATCTCTCGTTTTGTTCGCGTCGTATCGCGTGCCAATTGAATTCCCGGTCCAAAACGCTCCACCACCGCCAATGTGGGTGATTAATATTCAAAACCAGACCCACCATCGTCAAAAGTCGTTAACATCATAAGTGAAAAAAATAAACAAAATATTTTAATAAACCGTTTAAATTAACATAAAAGGAAAACAGTGTAAGCACGCCCAGAGTCATAAAATGCCACGTGTCATTCGTGTGTTGAGAACATAGTGCTGGTCCGTGGCGACTATTTAACGCGATCCAGAGTTACTTAACCTTACGTTTAAGCGCGCCTAAGGCCTAGCGAAATGACGTGGCCGTCTCAAATCCGACTATAATATGTTTGAATAATAAATGTCCAGCTTTATTCCCAGAGGATTTTTCTTCGATCCTAGACATAATAATATACGTTAATCCGTAGGTATCTATACTACCATATACACAGACTACGACTACAACAGTACAACACTGCTAAATCGGTGAAACCGTCCGTAAAATGCAGTCTGCACGTGTATATACATTGTTATTATTTTTATAGGCGTTTAAATCCGAGCCAAGCCGTGTTCGGGCTTTAAGTTCCGTAACGGTATAGACTACAGAAAAATCCTGTCAATCGTTACTCTAACGCTTAAGCCCCTAAAGCCTCATAGATACACGTATATATAATCATAATAACCTTAACCCGGGTTATAAATAACATGACATCCTGAACACCTGCAGTATTATGGTGTGTACTGTAACTTTGATGGTTTTCAAGGGCCCCTTATACAGTATTAGTTACAACCACTCGTTGCAATGCATTTCAATTGAAGGGATATGCAAAAAACACAGATCATAATCACGAACAAATTGACTTTTCAATAAAATATATATTATAAAAAAAAAACTTCTCTCAGAGGCATATTCTAATGTAGATAGGGTACTTGTAAGCTCTATATGAATCTCGATAACAATTATTAATGGAATATACTCGCGATATCGTATTTACTGCAGTTGTATTTTAATTACGGAGGAGGAATCGATAGCGTAAAGGAGAATTAATTAAAAAATGTAACTGGCTTAAAAAAAAATACCTTAATGGAATACTCGGAAAAATCGATTAAACTGTATAATGAGTAAGCAACGGCAAAGTGCGTGAGGTATACGAGCACATCTGACTATAGAAACACGAAATAAAAACCTCGTACTTAATTTTAAAACAACTCAACGTCAGGCACGAAGACGACCTTATGATATTATGTGCTCATAAATGCCAAATGTTTCGCAGTTGTGTCCTCATTATAAATGGTCTGGCGATTAAATGCCAAAAGACGATTGCCAGACAATTATTACACCCCCATCGCTTCTCGAACAAAAATAAAAAAAAACTCCGAAACGAAAACAAATAAATAAATAATGAACAAACTGGCGAGCCCAACATTCTGAAGGGAAAATCGCAAACGAAGAGAGACTGCAGCTACGATCTGAGGCTTACTGCCACTGTGCCACCACCACTGCCACGTAAACAGGTGATTCCTCGACAGAATATTAATAACAATAATATTATCATCATCGTGTTTTCTGTTTGGCGGGTGCAGGTGCACGACGGTAGCGGCGGCAGGTATCTTATCGTCTCCCGGACCGAAGCTGACGTCTGAGGTGAATCATTCGACCTCACAAACACACACACCACACACACACTCACACACATACACACGAGACTGGATAACTACCACTACTGCAACTGTGGAAGTATACATTTATCATTCGGTCGCGACAAGGAACGGGAGAGCAGTATCCGCTTACTGTCGGACCATTTCTCAGGCTCTATACTCTCGTCGTCGTCGAGGCCACGTTTCCCCAACCATCACCACCATCGCCACTGCAGCCTACACTGCCCTACCCTCGGGTTCCCGAAGAATGTTTTGCGTTCGCGCAAATCCTATTCAGGTTCGTTTGTGGCATATTTCCGTACTTAAGCCCTCCGAGACACTCCTCTCCACTACCAACCACACAAACGCACACTAAACAACCTCCTTTCCAGCGTTCGTCCGGTGTATTGTATACAGAATAAAATTCATCTGCAAATACATTGTTTTTTTTTTAATGTTTTTGGCTTGTCTCTTTTTCTCTCTTATCCGTTACTCTACTGAAGCTCTCCGCAAAAAATTGGCACGCGCCAATAAAATATCACGGAGGAGGCAGCTGAGGTCGGGATTGCCCTACCAAAACCCCAGTCGTCCCCTATCGTACTTATTATTAGTAAAACCACTCGCGGTGGTGTTCCGCCGACTGCCACTGCGGGTTTTCGACATTAATCTTCCGATATGGATCTCCCGCTTCCGTCCTCATTCCGTTTAGCTGTCGAACGCATATTAAACTGCGAGCATCTCTTCCGTTTCGTTTCACACGTGTATGCCGCTCATCGCACATTATAAATAGACTCTTGGGAATCAGTGAGAGGGTCGGTGGCGGCGGTCGTATGACTGACAAGTGGATTGATTAAGGTCATTAACAGCAGTAACAACAACAACAACAACAACAACAAAAACAACTACAACTACAACAGCAGTGAGGAAGAACACTTGCCGACCTACCAAAGACCATTGGTTCGGAGATTAGATGGAAACATAATGTTAAATACATCAGCACCGATAAATCGAGTGTTTTTTTGTGGATAATATATTATAATATAGAGTATTCTTACTTACAAGGTATCTATAGGTATGCCAATTATACAATTATATTTATTGTACGATTCTTAAAATAAAAATATATATCAACTGTTGTAAAGTGTTGACGATTTTGAGATTGAAAAATCTACTGACAAACAAGAAAATTATACTAGGTACTCCAGCAATACGAAACTCAATAATAGCTTATATACGAACATTATGTTGCAGTTATGCAGTTAATATGTATGTTATGTTTGTGATTTCAGTTTCAACTACAACCATTACATCTTACGTGTAATATAATCTTACACCTCAAGTGTTGTCTCGATATTACAAACGCACAACATACTGAATTCATATTTGGCAGAGCTAAATATATTGCATCGTTAGTTTAATTATTACCTGGGTCTATAGTACCTATTATATTATTATATTATTAAAGTTTTCCAATTGATATATAATTAAAATATACTTGTAAAATAATAATGTTTATTCATCACAAGGGTACCGCTATATAAATAACAACAATAAACGTTTTAAAAAATGATGAATAACAATTTATTGTGTTGTTAAATTGTCTATATTTTTTAAAACGATTGTTTATATTTATTGATTATTAATTATTGTCAGGAATCTTTGTGAAAAATGACTTTTTTTTGTGGATATATCAAACATTTAATTAGTACTAATCATGCACACGATTCACTGTGTATAGTATATAGAATGAAAAAAAATATTTTTCAATTTTCTAATACAACCTGATTATAATATGAATCAACCTGTAGGTCCGATTACATTTATATTTGTAACTACTGGTTTAGTTATTTACAGAGAAATATTCATGAGATTTAGCGACTGTATTATGTGTATATCATATTATTCCATTAGTTTATTATAACATCTAAAAAAATACTTTTTTTTAATAATCAAGTCAAACGATAATATTTTTTGTTTTTTGTAATTCAATTATGTTAAAGAGTAATTAGGACGAGCAAATATACAAATTGGTAAGTGGTGGAATCGGTGTAGTTTAAAACTACCTACTGTACTTTAGTTAATTTGATGAAGATACAATGAAACAATTCTTTAGATTTGTATTCTATTACAATAAAAAATCATAGTAAGAGACTGTGTCTAAAAAAAAAAAGAATTATCCTGCATTATAATAACTCATATAATTATTATAAAAAAATTATTTTATTTCACTGTTGTAAACAAATACATA
Organism: Myzus persicae; assembly: GCF_001856785.1. Lineage (NCBI taxonomy): Eukaryota > Metazoa > Arthropoda > Insecta > Hemiptera > Aphididae > Myzus > Myzus persicae. The sequence goes on from NW_019103315.1 coordinate 794,788, forward strand.
AATCAAAATATGTGACTGTCTATAAGAACAAAAAAAATAATATCCATAACAATTTTTCATTTTTGACAGTTTTTGGTGAGTGTAGTAGCATCTTAATAATATAATATAAAACTATAACAAACTACAGTTTATTTTACTTAAATTTATTTATAAAAAATATCAAATTAGTGTTATTAAATTAAATATTATTAACAATAATAATTGGATGATTTATTTTTATTTCGCTATTTACTAATTTTGTTGATGAAAAATTATGTTTATTTTTTTGAATTGAATAAGCTGATATCTGACTTAGCAACGAACACAAGTGTCAATGCGAATCGATAGCAAAATAATATTATACAATAAATGTATTGGAATGTTATCGACAGTTAAAAATTATTATTCCAATGTTGCAACATATTTTTAATTTTATGTTTAACATCCTGCACTTGATAAACAAAATATTAATTAATCAGTGATAACCTTAGTAATAATTGTTCTGTTTATTAAAAAAGTACAATTTGTTACAGTTTTTAAAATTGTTCATTTTAGTTTAATATTATTTCAAACAACTTATTTTTCACTAAGACTATCTGTAATTATTACGTGTATACTTTTTTTATTTATTTATTATTAATAGGGGGATATACCATACGGCCTGACAACATGGCCATTGTGTGTGAAGTGGTACGGTAAGGGGTTTTTTGTATAGGTTTAGTAGGTATTTGTGTTGGAAGGATTTTAATCGATATTTTGTGTATTGTGTGGCAAGGATATGTTGCTTAAAACCTGGATGGTCACCCATCTGGGAGCTAGCAACGTCGGCGTATACGTACACTCAGAGCGTATTTCCGTGGATAGAGCGTACGACCGCTCCTTACCATGATACACGCGTAGATTAATGTGTACAATATAATTGTATTTATATAATGAAAAACATTAATTTATACTTCCTTTATCTAAAAACAAATAACTATTAAGGCAAATGGAATGTAAAGAGATTAAAAAATAATATCCTATAATCATTAATATTAATAAATTAGTAATTTTTAATTTTTAATTAATCAATAACTTTTCCATATTTTAATCAAATTCACAAAAGTTGTTTTACTGATAGTTCTCGGATAATATCTACAAACTTTATTATGTTATCAAATTAAAATTGAGTACTTCCAGATAACTTGTAATTAAATAGAAACACAAAATCCATAAAATATTTACTCTATTCACCAAACACGCATTTAAACTACAAAGCTCCCATCATCAATGCCAAACGCAGGCAAAAACGATTCAGCGTTGTACTCTCTGTTTACAGAGAATATTGCACATCGATGAGTCATCTTATTTCCTCTAATTCATTTCTTATTTCCTGACCATGTCAAACATTCAATGGAGTCTATACTGTTTGTTACAGTTGTACAACTTTGAATTTACAAACAAATAAATTGTTTTTATACGTAAAATGTTATAACATTTTCCGTATGTCTATAAATTATTAATAGCTGAAGATGTTTGTAACTTGGTTTTAATATTTATGATTTGAATAATTGAAAGATACCAAAATATTTTCGCTACGTTCATTATAATTATTTTTATTGTTTGATTTTAAAAATGTATTGTAGATAATTGATCATAACCATTGTAGTGAATTTTATTTTATTTATTCAAGATATAAGTACACGTCTTTTTAGTCTTACGTTTTTTCCAGTAACAGAGACAAAATGTTTTTATTGATCGAAAATAATATAAGTATAATATTTTATATCGAAAACTGTGACCGTTATTTTTAGATATGGCCATTACAAAGTGACAATATTTTATTTTATTATTTTTATGGATGTAAAAAATTGTTGGCATTTTATTACAAAAAACAATTATTATAACTTTGGTAATGCAAATTACAATAGTTTTTTTATACGATTTGATCATTTGTTTTAGTCAAATAATAAATATGTATTATATTCGCTTTTATTTAATTTTTAAATATTGATCTTCCATTTTAATTCAATTTAAACACTTTATACACTTGAACATAAAATTAAACATTTACTCAAATGCACTGAAAAAATAGTTCTAACAATTCACCTAATATTACGTATGATGATATAGCTTTACAATATATTAAAACTTAAAATCAATTTATAAATCATTACATTTATGAATAAACACTAGGATCATTTTGATATAAGTATGAATATTTGGAATACGGTCAGAGATAGTGAACGATAGCAGATTTAATATTACTTGTTATAGTTCTATAATTTTATTTTATAAAAAAAAGTACGTAAGAAAGATCTTAGTCAATAACCACTTAATTGAAAGGGAAATGCATTTGTAGAGAATTCATTAAATTATTCGACATGGAGAAAAAAATCATAGGTAAAAGGTAGATCATTAATAATTCTTAGGAGTGAGATATATTAAAAAATATTAAGATTCGAACATTTAGCCCACACCCTCGCTATAGTACCTGTAGTATATTATATTGTATTAACTAATACAAAAATATAAGTATTTAAAAGTGTATTATAGGTATACTCATTAATAATGATTATGAGCACATGTGAAATTGACTGATAAACACGAAAAATATATATTTTATAAAAATATTAATAATTATATAGTTGTTCATTAACTATTCACGTTATAACGATTTTACTTCGGATAGTTTATTCAAATAATATATCGAAACCAATAAAAATATTTCAATGTACATTCGGTTGCACAACACATTCCCACAAAACAAATTATTTATCATAAAGCTCATTGTTCATGCTTATGTAAATGTTTTAACTGGTAAAATAAATAAGAATGTGCCTATAATGTATATGCGTTATGCAATTAACTGACTGAAATGTTAATTCCAATAGATATATAACAGTTAATTGCTGTGTCAAAGACAGATTATCCAAAGATATATTGCAGTCTGAGAACACATCAGTCACTCAATATTACGCAATTTTTCATGTAATGAAGGGTTGTATATGTAATCCTAACATCTTACAATTATTTGGATTACGAAGGCGTAATACAACTATCAAATCGCTTTATATAAAAATATTACTAGTGTTGCTTAAATAATTCATCAGGAGTATTATAATTTCAAAATATCCAATTGAAACCTTATATAAAATAATTATAGAGTTTTTTAACGAATTTGATCGCTAAAACAAACTTTTTTACAAAAATAAATTTTTTAAATGTATGAATTCGATTTATTAAATAAATTCAAGTTATTATTTCGTCTCGTATTTAAATTATTTAGCCTATTAAGATCATAAACTAAATCAAGACAAAAATAATATTTTATAAAACTGAATAGCAAAAGTTTTTTTATTACCCAATTATATTTTTTAAATATGTCAAACTACTTTTTCTTACAATTTGCATGGAAAACCTTTTTGTTTTACTTCTTTGGACATTAATATATTATTTTTTCTTTCACCCTCAGTGTAGTAAAGTACTTAATACCTTGAGGGGTTTCAAAGTTACTGTTGAAATTTTTGAAGCGTTATACGCGTATAGGTTTCTAAAGGACTCTAAAGAAGATACTTTTAGAATTATAATATGAATAAAATCATAATCCTGAGTAGCTGATCCTTTACGAGTTTTGAGTAAAATAAATTTATCGGTTCGTCTGACAGTGGTTTTTTCACAGTGAGATTTAAATTTCATGGCCGTAGAAATATAAGGTTCTCTAATATCCTCTATCGGTGAAAATGCAGACGATTTTTTTTTTAAACATAAATATTAGTTCAATAAACCTAAGTAAAAATAACCGTATCAGTAAAATGGTTTAATGGAATTCCATTATGTCGTATAATATAATATAGCAATGGCAGTTTGTTCTGAATACACGTCTTGGAAATTGAAAATTGATTGATATTTAAACAAATATAGGTAACTAGAACGAATGCGTAGGAAAAATATGGGAAACCAAAGCTTGTATAATCTTTAACGACTTCATGGCATAATCAATTATGTTTGATAACGTTACATTACCACACACAACAAGTCTCGTTTGTTTCTAAATGGTGCAATCGTACTAGCTACCAAATTACTAACAGTATCGAAAAGATATCTCATAATTTGTCCACCTGTACGATGGTAGTGGTGACGTTCGGGACGTGATAACAGTGCAGAGTGACGGTAGAATTTCTATTTGAAAAAAAATCCGAAAGCGCGTGGAACAGTCGAAACGGTCTAGGCATCGTTGGTTGGACGTCGTGGTGTAAAGAAAACTAGAAAAATGAGAAAGTCGAACTCTGCACGTGACGGGACGGTGGGGCCACACACGCGATGAAAACGAAGAAAAAGGGCATTGTTGGCGTTTGATAAATTGCCCGTTCGATTTATTTCCTCAGGGACAAATGACACCAATAACGCGGCGGCGGCGGATTTGGGTTGGCAGCGGTTGCTGAATCTTTCCTCCCCGTACAACTCCACCACTCTTCTATCCGGACACTACCACTTTCCTCTGGCGGAGAGAACGTTTCACAGTAGGTACCCGTATCGCACTAGTCGTACACACGTATACATATACGAATCTACATTTTATACAATATAGGTACATTACACGTGACTACACTCCATTGGCGACGCTAACATCGAAACCAATACCCTTGCACCCCACCGTACACCTCCCCGGCCGCTTCGGTCGTCATACCACCCTATACGCAGCACACACACGTCCATTTCAGTACACACCCTTGTTCTCATCTGCCGGCGTTTACACGCTACGCATACAATGAGGCTCCTATTTTACAGAAGCGCCCATCTCCATGTTTTTAACTGCACATATCACCGTGTATCATCAATCTGCTAATCCGATATCTCCGTTTGCAGTGGACATTAAACATTTAACACGCGTTCCAATGGCATACGTACTCGAGAATTAAGCATTGTCAACACAGAAACACCGCCGATCATCTTATCCGCTACCTCCGAATCAACCCGAGGCTCATATTTTGTCACTAGTCTTAAAGTAAAAATGTCTGCCATCGACCTATTGCATCCTTGTTTGAACATTTAAATTCCATATTTTTAATCTCTCCTCTATGTCACCACGTGACCAACACCTACCAGTGTTCCCCAACGAAATGTGTGTATCGCCAACCCCTATAGTTATACTATACGTCATGGTGTCTAGGCTGCGGCGGGGCTTTTAGCGTTTTGTCTCACTCGATCACTCGGTAGCCTTACGCCACCGCCAATTTCACTTTCAAACTATGTTAGCGAATACTATTGCATCCCTTTTCGCGTTTACTTTGTGGCCACTATGTGGTTTGCATAAAAAACATGGTTTTAGAGAATCAAAAAACTAGTGAATAAGTTAATTATTCAAATTATATCTATTGGTAGGTGGATTTACGATATGAACATTGTATTCACTGGCAATTAAAACAAAATATATTTTTTCACGTCGTGCAATGTCGTAAAAAAATAATAATCAATGTGTATGGTTTATGGTTTAAAACGAGCAGTTATAATTGTTGAACAGAATTCTGCCTACATAGAGCACATGCATAACAATATATTATTAAACAGTAATATATGAACTAAATTAAGTCATGTGTGACAATATTAATTATTATTTACATTGCGATTTGAATATTCATTCACCCTCATTGGATTTTCGGTCGAATAATAATTTATAAAACAATTTGAATTCAAAGAAAACGCGATATATTAAAATTAACTATCGAAGTTAAATACGTTTCAACACAATACTACATATAAAATGTATATATTTATTTACAGATAATATATAATTAGCTTACTGAGCCCTGTGAATACAAAAATATTAATGGTGAGTACAGATGCTATTATAGAATTAAGAATAAGAGTCAGTATTAAACATTAAAATCTATACTAGTATTTATAAAACTTTACAAGACATGAGAAATATGGGGAAATCGAATCGACGAATGGGTAAAATATTACAGGACTTAAAAATTAACAAGAGACATTAAGTGAGTAGGAGATTCTATTGCACTTGTTATAGAACAATTAGATATTTGAGATTTACTGTGATATAAGGTAAGTAAATCAAAAATATTTTAATCTGAAGGGTACATGTTATGCCAAAAAGTAAACCGGCATACCTCAAAATTCTACTTTGAACTCTTTCCAGTCAAATATAACCTGCAATGTTCCATTAAAATGAGCCGTACTGGAAAATGGAACTGGGCACAATCCAATGTCTTAAAAGAGTTGTTGACGGTAAATTATTTAAATAATCTCTTAAAAAACCCAAGAACATCAAATGCTATTTAGCTTACCATATCAATATGATGTCTAAGGTCCAAAGAACTATTGAAGTCAAAAACAAAACAAAGGTTTATGAATTTACATTTATTCAACTTATTCAGTTGATACATATGGTAAAATAAAATATGTAGTCAGTATGATTCAAGATTAAACCTGATTTTGTCACAAGATTCAAATTGTATTAGTGCAAGTATTTAAACCCTGTCCACATATATTTGTAAGAACAAAATGTGATATTGACCACGTTTCTACAAAAATAACTTCAAATTATTAAAACCTATTTTACTTTAAGTTTATATAAAATACTATAAAATATTGAAAATAGTATCTATATTTTATATTTTCATAATTTTATAACTCAGTATTGGTACATAAGTTACGAGTTTGTCGGATACATGTATCAATACACCTTAAAGAAAAGTAATGGAATAACTGACTACAGAAACATAATAATTTGGCAGGTGACACATTGTGTTTTTTAAATAATTGTATTCTAAATATTTATTAAAATGAAATTTTGTTTTAAATTGTACAGGCTTTGGAACAAAACCACAATCTAACAGAATTGTATACTATCAGAGACGAACAAATCCATTGATCCTGAAGTGTGACAATAATTTAAGACATCAACATTGCTTAAACCTTCCTGTATCATCAAGGCTGACCAACTTCCACCACTAGATCCACAGTAAATTAGTAGTGCATTCCAAGTAACAGTCACAGTCACTGAATCATTGAAACGCCTCCTTGTGGAACGAAGACGACCCTTTCCACGATCTTTACATTAATCCTGCTGCATAGTTGTGCGATTCCCGTTCGCGAAAATAGGTTTGGTCAACCCATGATGATTCGTAAGGGATCATTTTGGGGTGATCAAAGTTAATAATTGACATTTTTCTTCTTCCGTTATTGGATATAATAATATGGTAATATTAAAGTTTGGTTTTGTAACCGAATATCGCATGATGTAGGTAGAATACATTCAATTTCAGTGTTTTACTTAAAAAACAGTATAATATCTTAACACGAATCACGATTTATCAATAGTTATTCAGTAGTTTCAGTCACTTTATCTAAAACATTAATTAGATAATAAATATTAATGATATCAATGTGAAACACTAGTTCTTTTAGAATTGTAGTAAAGTAACAGTAATATAAACTATACCCTGTTCAAAATAAGATCATTACCCGGCGGCCAAGTTGTGAGCAAAGGCTTGTCTTTGTTCCAAAGCACTGGTCTACAGCTCGTCGACTTGGTAGATGAAGTGTCTAACAATGAGTCTGACCATCGCCTGACGAAAATTGGTAGGTAATGATCTTATTTTGAACAGGGTATAGAAATAGAAAAAGAATAAATGTGTAGTAGTATAATAAATAATTGCAACATTCGTAACTTTATTGCATTTTCTAAAAAATAGTCGTACTTTAAGTTCAAATGTAAATATATTTTTTTTAGTTATATATAAAATACTTACAATTTTATGAATTTTGAAAAAAAATATGTAAAATTATTAAGTCTAATATATAATATAACTTATAGTTGGTTTTATGTTTTGTTTTTTTTTATCCATGATCTTTATATTTTAGTTTAACTACAATGTAAAAATATTTACATTATCTTTATATTACGTAATTTATTTATCTTATATTTAAAATTAAATACTTTATAAATACCTATATTGATGGGAAATGTATTTATGTAATATTCCTAGACCATAACGCTCTCACAAAAAACATGTTATACATTGTATTATTAATGTTCCGCGGTCGTGTGTTTGGCAAATAAGATATTTTCCTAGTTTTTTTTTTTTAACCACAAGCAATAAGCATTATTATACCGTTGTCGGTGCAGATGATATACAATAATATTAACACATCCCATCTTGGACGTATTAATCTGCTTTATTTTTCTCCGAGATGAGCGATGGTAGTCACTAGTCACAGCTGCTGGCCATTTAATAAGCTACGATTCGAACAGCAGCTGGTGTGGTCATAGGTACGCATGGAATTGGCAAATACCCCTGAAATCAAATTATTATTATATCGATTCCTTTTAATTTGCAATTTTCATTATATATATATGATTTATTATAGTTTTTCGAGTTGTAATCCAACGTGTTGATGATTTTAATGAAAAATAAAGGTTCGAAAAAAGCATAATTCCGGCGATGTCATCTTTGAATACTTATCAAGTCATTAAAAAAAATATTATACCGCTATTATGTATTATGAAGCCATTTGAAAAATGCTAACATTTCGTCATCGGCCGGGGTTGAGCCAAGAATGTCCAGTTGATTAAAAGCGACTAGTTTTATGTTTTAAGATTAAATTGCAATTTTTTTAGAAAACTTAATGGTCAAGAAATATGAAAAAGTGATATGGGTCCCTAATCTAACTCACCAGCTGCATTTACAACACCTACTTCGATTGGCTGCAGAGGGTTTAGCCTTCAGAGAGCTTATTTAGTTTCAAGTGTTTCAAAACATCTTTCGTTTGGACAGTGGACACTCCATCGGACGTACAAGTGTTTTATATATTTCCTGAGTATTTAAATATACGATTTGTTTGTTCTTGTAGCAACGAATTATAAAAAGAAACATCTATTAACTGTGGTATGTATATATCAGGCATCATACAGACAACTTTTGATTGTCTGTAGAAAAGGGTATCATGGCGACCACACAGATAACTAAATTTTACGGTAAACCCACAAAATATAAATTCGGAGAAACAAAAAATCGAGTAAGTGGGTGATGTTCTATTGTACAATAGGTCACATTTGGATCACTTTACAGATGGTATTACATTTGTATTCAATGCAATGACATTATTGTATACAAAAAACAGTTCTGAGCCAAGACGGTTTGTCAGCCTACCATATTTTATACGATATTTATATTTGTATTATTAATATGGCAGTTAAGTAATATTATTTGCATATTATCATATTTCAATATTTGTATATAATATTATATACTTAAGATGTTCTAAGTACCAATGAATATTTTTAAATTTCAACACAAAACTAAAATTAGTGTAATTTTTTGCTTAAATATCTAAATATGTAACAATTTATACCTTAAGTAACTTCAAACGCTCATAAAAATTGCATGTGACTTTTTGAAAGACATTTTATTTTGATAAATTTAGATAAACTTATGGGCTATAATTAATCTTAAATTAAATTTTCAAATCTTAGATATAAAAACAAAAATCTTTGTGAATTCATAACTCAAAACAATTGCCAATGTTATTGACTTTTACTAGTTTTGTCAAAATTCATACTTCAGATGCTCATAAAAGTTATTGTGGATTATCACTTAACTTTTTTTTTCTATTAATAAATACTAGTACTAAGAATCTTGTATTACATTTTTGAGTTTTTAACTCAGTAAACAATTTTTCATCGACATCAATTTAAAGAAAACCATTACTAATTAAAAATGTAATATGCCTGTAAATAGTGACATGAATCAAAATATTTTGAAAATTAAATAGTATATAAAAATGATAATATAAATATTCAGTGAAAACTTAACGTATCTAAGGTAATTTTTTTTAGAGTTACATCAAAAACAAATATCAATTTAGAGTTGAAGTCCCCATTTTTCTTAATATTTTTTTTTTGGGGGGGTTTTCGAGTCACTTTTGTACATTGGTAAGAATTTTCAATTTGGACCTTTTAAATAGTTTTACTTTCTCATCGGAAAAGATACAGAAGTTGAAAATTGAAGGATTATTTCAACTACTTATAGTGCACAAAAGCACAAAAAACAATACACATTTTGAAATTCAAAAATATCGTATATAATATATACAATATGAGAAAAAGTAAATGAGCATTGAATAAGTGTGTAGGAAGATCTTAATTATAATACTTGATTTATTTAGAAAATGTTAATTTATTTTGTGTTTTCTGGAGTATTATAAGTTTGAACGCTTCGTTGTTTTCAGAACTAAAATATTTTATATAGACAAAAATGCATAGTGATTATAGAAATTTAACATATAAGAATAAAAACGAAAAGTTTATAATTTCTATAAAGTTCATGAAAAATGAATTATTTTATAAAGGTATGGTTTAAAATAGAACTACGTAAGAAATAATGAAATATTATAATAACTTAATATTGTGAAATATAATAATATATTGTTAATCTACTTGATAATTTCATCTTATTATTTGATTAAACTTTAAACTTTCAAAGTATTTATATCGACGTTCAATGGTCGTTAAATAACTGGTCTTATAGCGAAATTCCTCTCTCTATCTCTCTTTACATTTCATTAATACAGATTAAAATAACACTAAGCTAGACTGAAAACAATATAATATATAATGCGCAACGACTCCGCGAGCAAACTATTCATCCTCGGGGACGGATCCAAAACGCGTTCGGAAACCAGAAGATGGATTATTCGTCGTTTTTTCATTTTGACATAAGAAAAAAAACTTTGAAAAGAGAAGTTTCACGTATTCCCTTGCACGTTTTCCAAAAAGAGCTGGATAGTCAGTTGAGAGATAGAGTGTTGGAAACCAATGAGCATTTCACGATTCAGAGTTGTCACACAAAGTCCTATTTTAATTAATTGATTCGGTTTCGTTTATGTGTTTTCTAAAGATCGATGGAGCGATCATTCCCGATGTTTGGCAAAGAATATCGCTATTTTTTTCCAACAAACAAACTAGTTTATTATATAATTAACTCAAAAATATTGTATGTTTTCCCTGGCCTAAATAATATTATAGACAATTTATTCCAATCAACTTATATATATTAAACAGTATTTTCTACCATTCAGCTGTAGTCCATCACTATATATTATGTTTTAGACAAAATAAAAAAAACAAATTATATAATAATATAATCTAGCTAACCTCTCTGTAGTCTTATAGTATACGGAGTCGGCATGACAGAAAGCAGCGAACGATTAATGTGGAATTAAACCGGGAATAACATCTCCGAAGGCAACACGACTACACGAGCAAAGAAGATGATTAAATAAATTAAAATCTCAGCTTAAGAGATGCTGGAGCACGAGAAATGGTTAAAAAAATTTGAGTTATACGTAGAGTAATAAATTCAAGAAAAAATAAATAACCTAAAATCATGAATTAAAATCTAAATTAAATTTTTCGAATTTAATTGAAATGTTGATTATCGGTGTTAGTTTTTTTCTGATATCAATTTAAAATAAAATTTAGATCTCATTGTTTTCAATTTTTTTAATAAAGTTTTTATTTTTAGCAATACGTTTGCAGCACCCTCATTCGTCATCGAGTAATTGTTGCTGTTAAATGGGAATGAGGAAATGAAATATTAATTATTTATTATGAATTTCTACTATTTCTTAGAAGATTTCTAATCTTTATATGTATTTAAAATTAATATCAATGCTTACCTAAAATACCTATTTCAACAAAGCCAGAGAACAAATAATTAAATATTTAATAGACGAAAACAACAAGTGCGAGTTCTTGACGTTTGATAACATAGTATTATTATAACATGAGTTTACGTCCTGTCGACATCAGGTACATATTATTTTTATAGAATGTATTTCACGACGGATTTAAAATTGTCAATAATTTGTTTTTGTCATCTATGCAAATTATTTTAACCAGATAAAAAAATAAAATGCAATTAAATGTTTATCATAGCACTAAATCACCATGTAAGTAGTAATACAAATACACAAATACACGAATGTATAGTAGTACAATAACAACAATGCGAAATACAAAAATAAAAACATTATTTTCTTATGAATTTTATTTATTATTAGACTTAGAATAATAAATCCAACGTTCACCGGTATTTGAACAGAAATCTTTAGACCATAGCTTCATTGTGAAACACACAATATAAAAATGTTGAAATAAACGTGTTTGCTATATCACTACAAGAAATAAGAACTAACCCATCACGGGCATATTATTCATAGATACCTAGGTACTAAAATTATTGTTATCTATATAATATTAAAATAATATGAACTTCGATAAATATTAACTTAATATTAAGTAAACTTAATAAAATTTGTGTATAGTAATTGTGAAACGTAGTTGACAAATGTTCAAAAAAAAAAAAAAAATGAAAATTGAAGTATTAATAATTAAATAATTCAATAATTAGAAAAAACTTTATACTTTAACAATTATTTCATAAACTATAACCAATACAACAATATTTTGGTTTTTACGTTTTCCCGATTACGAATACTAATAAACATATACACACACACATATATTTTAGTCATTCACAGTCGAAATAGTTTCTACTTTGTTCTTCTTACTAGTTTTTAAATCATATCTTATATTCATATTTGATTTTATTGGTTCTAGTCCTGGTTAAAGTTCTTGTGAAAATCATTTACTTATTCTGTTCTGGTTCCGATACTAAAAAGAAAGAAAATTAGTTGTTTTATTTACTGACGGTTATACAATCTTGAGACAGAAAATAACTTTTATAATTACAAGGTTCCAGTTTTTATTTTAATATAGGTTTTTTTTTAAATTCCTTTCACAGACCCATTTTTTAAGCTCAGTTCTAGCCCCCACCCTCCAGTTCTTGCCCGCGCTTTTGACTATAATATTAACTGTGAGGTAAAGTATAAAGATTATTTTCTAAATCGTTTTTGGGGGGCTTGTTAGGGTGTTTTATTTATGTGGGGAAAGCTCTAGCAGCCTCATCTCCACCATCAAGGACTACGATATACTCTAAATTCTATAGAATTTAAATTCCAACTAGACGTGCTTTTGACTGTAAAAACAGAATGAGACCACATTTCGATCGTTACCCATATTGACAATAATAAAACCGAATATTTAAATGTTCGACGATATCGATGATGGTGCACATTGAGTATAGGTGGCCAGAAAAATAAATAGTACTCTGTGATATTGCAGAGATGGGGGGTCTACGAAGCATCAAAACAAATGCGAAAATATTGTGGAAAATTCTAACCGATGATATTGTTATACCATCGTCATTCGTCATAACAATAATTATATAATTGTGTGTAGAGAGCTAGTTGAGTTTTCGTGAGTGCAACAATGATTTAGACTAGAATTAAAAATAAATGTATATTATATTTCACCAAGTCGATTAAAACTGGACCGATAACGTTTTATAATATACTTAAAGTACTCGAAACACCGATTTGGCCGGCTTTGTAATAAATAAAGTTTACGATATTGCGATGCAAATACGCAGCGTTTGCGGCGATGCATGGCAAAAGCCGGGCAGGGGGGGGCAGTGTTGGTGGTATTTTAAATATATATGTGTGTAGTATGTGTGTGCGAGTGTGGAGTAAAAAAATCGTATTTCCCGTAAAAAATACGTCAAAACATAATTATTATACGACCGAACTATGTATAATATGCAAACGCAAGCGTGCACTGTGATTTTTCCGCGGATTATTTCCATCTCGTATGCGATATAGGAATATACAATGAGCATAAATATCGCTAACGCGTTTCGCTGGGATTAGAAATTACCGTTTAATCGTGATTTACGACCGCCCCAGGGAAAGTTTTTTTATCGTATTCTTTTTCTCCGCGTTTGTTTCTTATGCCAGCGCCGCTGTGTGTATCATATTATATATTTTTCTCCCCCCCCCCCACATGGAAATTTGGTGGGTTCGCTCTCGAAAAAATGGCCTCCGGTCGGTTGGAGACGAACGCGGTGGAACCTGGGCAAAGACTTATAATATATGTAGGTACTTTCGAGAAGTTAAACAACAAAATGAACGATGTGTACCGCTAAAAGTATATAATTTCCTTTGGCTACCAGTCCAGCGGGAGATCAGATTCACTGCAGGCTACTGATGTGGATGGATGGCCATGAATGACCCAACCCATTTTCTTGTATGACAATAATTATTAGTATATTAAAATCAAGATCGTTGTATAATTTTTCATTTAGGAAAAAAAAAGTTATCTTCGTTTAAAATGCCCCGTGTTGTAAGTTACATAATATTACTTAATACCGAAAATTGAAGACATTTGGTTTTGATATTTGGTAGGAGTGCGTATAGGACATTATTTTCATTAAATCGGAAAAAAAACTATATAAAGTCTCTGACTCAACAAATTTGACTTTTGTGTGTATAATCAAATTTACTATCCCAAAAAAATTGTCATACTTATATTATGTAAACCGCCAGTGCCCATCCTACCCTTATTTGTCAGTGTTTGTTAGATGAGTATGGATACTCTTTCCTAGTTTGATTGCACATGATAATAATTTATTTAACTTTTTATCTTTTCTTTCTTGGTGTGTCGTGTTGTAGCTGCTCCATATAAGTTTTGCATAGTATACTTTAAAAGTGGCGTCATCATTATCTCAACGCAAAACTAGCACTATGCTATTCTCAGCATCAATTACCTTTTCATATATGCTCCAAAACTTGACCTGTTGAACATCAGTTGTAAAGTTACTATACTTGCAAGTCACGTTATTTAATCCATGTGTACTTTGGACAAAATTCTGTGCATACGTCTCATATGCCTTTCAGCGTTATGGCTGGACTAGGCGTTAAGTTGCAGCTCTCGCTGAGTATTTACAGAATATTCTAACCAATGATGGTATAGATGTAGGCCCTGGTATTTAATTCTTGGACTTTCGATAATAATTTGAACTAAACGAATCTCGGATGTAAAACAAACTATGTGGGACTGAGTACCTATACACGGGGAATGGGAATACTATTTTTATGTGTAAACATCTAAACACTTTTTGGTTATGGGTGACACGGGATATAATATGTTGCATAAATCTTGAATAAAATTGTTTTTAATTTATTTCACAATTTTTTTTCATTTTTCTGATAACTAATTAGTTGTGCAGATGTTTTTATATTTTAAGCATTCTTAGTATCATTTGACGTAAAATCGTTGTTTACGTATTTTGGTACATAGATAACATTCTAAAGACTCACGCACTCCCGCCAATATTTATTTAGTAAAAAAAAATTAGAAAAATACTTGCATGTAACAAAAACTACAATAAGTATGGCGCAAGGCTTATAGATATTAGATTATCTATGAACATTAAAAATGTTTGTTTATACATTTTGATAAGAACAGTTGGCGCCACTCCCGGCAATATATAGTATGGTTTTATATCGACACATTATCCCATACTTTAAACGTGTGTACCTAAATGAATATCTATAATCAGTATTAACCAGCTGGAAATTACAGCACAATCTCTTAAAATATATGTTATAGAGAATATTATCACCAAACTAAAATTTACATTTTAAGTTTAACTACATATATGGTCACTACAACATATTATCAGCGCTAAAGAGGAAAATGACAGCTGTCTAGTCATTTTCATTTGGTTGCAAACAATTACTACAGCCTTATTTTTTAGAAAGGGGGAGGGGGTATATATTGTTTACACATTAATAATAATATATCAACAATAATAGCTGTAATTTATATTAAGCGTATATCGTGTGATGGACTTTTGATTATATCGTTGTAAAAAATAAAATCGTTTGACCGATTGTGTATTTTATACACATTTTTACACGCAATATACTTCATATTATGTAAGTATCAATTTTAACGATCTAATAAGGAGTACCTCAAGAAAACGTAATTGGTGTATAGCTGTAGGTAGGTAAACCGAACTACAAAAAAAAAAAAACAGATATGATTGGGTATAATATTAGTCAATAAGCATGTACCGACCTGCATGAAAACGGTTATTTTCGTTCCGGTCGTTCCTCTTATCGAATGGAAATTCAGTTACCCGTATTTTGAAAGTATTACTTAACAATTTTAGCAGTATTTTATTACTTCAAAAATAATAATAATAAAAAAAAAATAATGTATTATAATTTATTGATAAAGTAAGGAGAAACTATTTTTGAGCGTTTTGACGTAGTGACGTGTGCGTGTACGTCATGCTGTATATTATACATACAGTATATAATATAAATAAGTGTGGAATAAGGGTACAAGGGTTAACACACATACACAAAAACACGAAATAATAAAATCACACGACAACATCGCGTAGTATACAGAATTACAGTTTTGCCTAGTTACCTGTAGACGGGAGCCATATATTTCAATAAAAGTCCCTTGCGATCGCCCCCTAAATGAACGAATACAAAAGCGTTTTAATTATTCGTGTAAAGCATAAAATAATGGAAAACGTTCTAGGCATCACTACGGTAAACTCTCGTTCCACGTATAGATACTGTAATATAAATTCAGAAAACAAATTTAACTCTGTAGTTATTTTTCCGTTTGAACTATTATTAAATAAAAACAATACTATATAGTCATAAACTTATAAACCACCATAACCGCTGGTAGAGAGCAAGGGAAAAAGAATTTATCACCCTTACGGAGAAACACTCAAACGCATGCAATACTATAGTTTGTCCGTATTGAATACGTCTTTCTTTAAATAAAATATGGGCTTGTTGAAAATAAGGATAAAATAAGATTTACTCAAGTCAGTATATTATGTTATTAAGTAATACGCGGAGTAAGTTGTTTATAATATTATTATTAGAGTTATTATATATTTTGTTTTCAAAGTGTGTACCACTACTGCTATTTATGATACTCGTATACTATAACTATAGATACGCTGCGTATATCATATTCTACTTTATAATACTCAACGATAATACTTCACCTACGGTGAACACTATGTAGGTACCAAGGTTAGGTATGCGGAGGCACCCCGTTGGAAAACTCGAGGAGGATGAAAAAAGTTGTAACTTAAATAAATATAGGCATAGATATACAAAACGGAAAAAAACTGTGGCGATGAAGGAGACGAAGGCGTTGAAATAAGTTTCTACTTTCCATTTCCTCGGCTTCGAAATTGGGGTGGAAGAAGACACCACGTATACCTTATATAAATACGTTCACAACATTTACGTACACACGCCTTGTTTGCGCGTGTATATATTAAGTGTTCGTAGGAACGAAATTTATTGCGTTATTTATGTGCCGATGGAAAACCACACACACACACACACACACACCCGCTCACTGCAAAACAATATTATTTATTTGACTCCGGTGCAGCGTGTTTGGGGGTGGATACACTCGCGCAATTTGCCCACTTTGTCGACGGCACCACCTTAACGACTGCTCGCGCGAGGCTCTTAATTAACGCTAATTTATTATATCGATCTACTCTAAGACTCTCTCGTGCGATCCGCAAAAATTGAACAGTTAATCACTTCGAAAATCAAACAAAATATTCACGTCCTGACTGCAGTCACCGTGGACTACAGTCGAACGAAGGACCCAACCAATTGATTTTTGGCTCATTATTTTGAAAATCTCACAGTCGATGTGACACTTGTTATCCGTGACTGCTCTTAATTATTATGCTCACTAACGACACAATACACACAGCCACTCTGGCCGCATAAGTCGGTCAAAGCCTTGGGAAAATGCACATGCGATAGGCCACCAGTGCAGCTGAAAAGTGCATGCCTAATAAATTAACTCATTTACATATTTAATACTTTTATTCGAATAATACAGTGTTAAGTTATCCGTAAAAAAATATGAAATTGTCGAACATTTTGTCAGTGTACAAAATGTTTTTCAACTGAAATTGATAAATAATATTATAATTTTTGTTCTAACCAAGTATCTTGTCCATATTATGCAATATAATGCAAATGTTGTCGTACACTTTATGCGTGCATCTACAATTGCATACCTGTTTTGAAAACCTTACTTTAAACTATAATTGTGATTTAAATTGTTATGGTTTTTTTTAGGTACTTACCAAATGTACTTACAGTCCACACCAATGGTTCTCAACCAGTGAATTAACATTATGTGTTATATATTATATATTAATAAAATTGTATATTTGTATTATTATACGTGTTTAAATTATATTTATACTAAATTGACGTTCGTAAAATGATTAATTTATGGTAATTTATGTGATGGCTAACACCACAGATAAGAAAAAAACATTTGTAAAGATAACCTTCATTCTAAATTTACATTTAGGTTTATAATTGTTGCTTTTTCAAAAATTATTTAATTGTTTTAAGCTTAGAGGGTATCCACACTGGTGGGCCACCCTCCTCACGCCATTCATGTTGTTCCTTAATTATTATCAAATTTATTTGTTGTACGTATATAAATATTACAGATTGTAAATATTCTATGTTATCTAATAAAAAAAAAAAGTTATTTTAAGTGTGTCGCTATTATTTTCATGAATCTAAATGAAGGTATAGTCGTAAAAAAAAGTTGAGATGCACAGTAGTTGACAATGATGAGCTGACCTCTGGAAGGCCAGCCAGAACGCTTTAGCTATATATAACCCAGTATTAGTCAAAAACAGTATCACAATTTGAAATACGTAACATTGCAACAGTAAACTTACCGTACTTAATTATTATTGCAACTATTGTCTATTGAATACTATTTTGTACAAACTACTAGAATATTTTATTCAAACTTTAATTTTGTGAATTACATAATATATAAATGACTAGGTAGGTAATGAATTAATACAATAATATACTGTATAGACAGTTTAGGCATTTTTTATGGGAAGTATTAATTTTATAATTTACTGTCACTAGCAGTAAGTATTACTTTAAATGTTATAAATAAGAGTCAATGACCACTATTTGATTTGTTTCACATTAACAATACATATTTTATTACCTATATCGAAGACAGAGGAAAACACGATTTAAAGGCTATAAATTAATTGCTCCATTGAATTTTAGAGGATCATCAGTTAAATAGATGTGTTGGTTAAACTTAATATAAATACAAATATTGAATAATGTTCTGTTAATGTATTAGAACAGTTATTTTTTTTTTTTTTACAACAAAATGATAAGTTGAATAGTATTGTAGTTATATTCCTGTCAGATATTCTGCATTTTGTTGTTTTATAATTGTATAAAAGTATTATGATACTTTAAACACGGGTATGGCACTCATTATTTCAAGAACTATTCAGTACCTAACTTATTTGTTATTTATAGACATATATTATCTTGTATATAGCACAGATTAATTTATGTTGTTGTAATATTAAAAAGAGTTTTTATTCAAATCAGACAACATGTGCCTCATAACTACATGGTATTTTATTATCATGCAATCAATATCCTCTTTGTATGAAATTTACATTGTGAAGTTATGATCTGTGTTAAACAAACTGCCTCATAGCTTAAATGCAAAATAGGTATTATGCATAAAACTCAGTTAGTAAAATGTCAAAATTATTGATTTTTAATCACTTTTTGAAAATCATTCTTCATTAATATTATAATAAATGTAAAATGTATGTAATAATTTGAAAGTTTATTATGCTTGCGTGTCACAGTAGAGACATCCGAAACATTTACATATTATTATCACCGTATGCAGGTTGATTCATCAATTAGTTTTCTCACCTTGTTTTTTTCTTCAATAATGCAGTCATTCAGAATCTGACATTTGGAACTTTCAAATAATATTATAATTATTTAATTATTAAGACCATAATACATAAAAACAATTTTTTTGTACCACTTAAGGAGTGGTACCCTTTAGAGGTACAAACCTTTGTTTTCAAATAAAAACCAACCTTTACAACTGTCAATTATTTAGCAGATATATAATAATAGGTAGATACTATACTTTGGGCGTATCCAAAGATCAAATCTTTCGATGACGATGACGACGACGACCATGACTAACCCAATTGAAATGATCCACGTGATAGGTACACCACCACGACTGCCAGTGGGCTGTGACATGTATTACATTATGTAGCGTGTATCGACCGTAATCCCTGCAGGACTCGACCGCGACGACGAGGACGTCAGGACGAGGCGCGTTCACCCTGTCCGTCAAGGTTTCGTTCAAACGGTCACTTTGGGTCGTAATAAAATCGTACGTTCAAATCGCAGGGTGTGTGTGTGTGTGTGTCTGTGCGTGTACTGTCCACAGGGGTGCACTTGGGTAGCAGTGTTTCCACACACACACACACACACACACACACACACACACACACAACCGCACACACGCACACACACACACACACACACACACACACACACACACACACACACACATACACACACACACACGCACGCACAGCGTATACAGACGAATACGATTTTATCATCGGCCGGTCAGAGATGCGAGAAAATCGGTCGAAAAAATAAAAAAATAAACAACAAAATCATACACACTAGCATTTGTGTCGTCGTATAATATTAATAATTCTGCATACGATTTCCTCTCCGTTATATACATATAACAGTGACCCTTTTCGGGCGAGTCGTAACTTTATATTTTTATCGCCATTCGCGTCTTTTTCGGATTTTTTTTCCTCCTAACCCAGCAATAATATATTATTATATGAGTGTGTGCCACCACTACGCGAACAATATATGTATAATGTACGTGGTTTTGGATAGCTGTGTGGCATCAGCGCCAGAAGAAGATATACAATTGTCGTCGTAAACGGTATACCGAAAACTTTTTTAATATAAACACCGACCGAATGTTTTCGTCGTCTTCTTCTTCTTCTTCTCCTTTTTTTTTTTTACTTACTTATCAATTTGAACACGTCTCGCTCGCTAAATGACGCTGCCGCTGCTGCACACCGCTACTGCCACCGGTATTGATCTTTGAGAAGTGTTTTAATGATCAACAACTGAGAATGTTTATTCTGTTGTAATTGAGTTTTATTTGAGTTCGTTTTTATAATTTTCCGTATTCTAAAACGAGATCCGCGTTCCCAACGACAATAATAATAATATAGTTTCTCTCGAGAAAGACCCATCGGAGCGTGATGTATAAAAAAAAAATCCACCCTCCTAGTCGACTGCTGCTCAGAACAAAAACCATCGAATATAAATCGCTGCTCGCGCGTATACATATTATACTCATCGTACGCAGATAGTCTCATTACTCTACGTAATGGGATTCCATTATTTTCTGTACGTTAATACAATAACAAATAACAATACTATGTATTATATATTGTATAAAACCAAACAAGTTATACAAATGTTTGTGTTAGTTTTTCGCGTGCTTCCAGTGTAAATACGCGTCCGATCTAAATTCCCGGACTTAAAATATTTATATATTTTGCATTTTTTCGCCGCTGTTCGGTCGAATCGTATTAGCCAGCATCGACTATGCACGTTTTTAAAATAATCTATTGAATATTTATTCATAGTAATATTTTAATTTTGTTGTCAATTTTCCGAAGTTCCAAACCGAATCTCAATAAAAATTACTTTGATGCTTTTTTTTTTGATAAGAGTGAACAGTCTCACAAAAACGAGCCTCGTATGTGTATGGTTGATTTACCGTCAAAACAACTTGTTAAGGTTATTTAAGTTGTAAAAGAATAAATATTTTTTGAATATATTATAACTTTTCAAACAAAAAGTTATTGTTTTGTTCGATACTTAATATTTAAACTAATTATTGTTGGGCATTTAAATGCCAAGCAGTGATATTAAATAACAACGTAATTATTTCATTTAATTACCAGTCCATGCGGTACAACAATGTTGGCTATTGAAGGTAGGAATACTATTATTTTATAAAAATAAGTTAAATGCTCAGGATAAATGTGTAGGTATTTTATATTATTACTGACATCCAATATGAAAATTGTCGAACTCAATTATTATACCTACCTACGTCAAAGACCTACTTAAACAGTTATATCTAACATATAGCCTATAGCTACCTACATTGTTTTACAAGTGAACTAATTGAAATTCGAAAAAAAAATGTCCATTAAAAGAAAACACCCACTCCCGTTTCACAACATTTACAATTAATAGCTTGTTCAATTTTATACTAATTGGAATATTAAAGATTGTTTTTTTGATTTAGAACATTGTTTGAACTTTTTGTAGAAAGACAAATTTACTCATTTCAAATTTCTATGGAAGGCTTCAAAGATGTGTGTATTTAACTTTTATGTTTGGATGTTTGGATGCATCTAATATTATAGTAATATATGCCCTTCTGATATCGAAAGAGAGTTAATTATTTCATCATTTTAATATTTACGATAGTATCATCGCTCATAATAATATATTAATTGAATATCTAAATTATTTAAATTTAATTTTTTATGTGCGGTATTTCATTAATAATTTAATGGTGCTAAATATATCCATTAGCTTTATGTGTATTGTCATATTTTACTTAAACGGCTGAGGATTATAATAATATTAAAACATGCTAGTTTCGATAGCTTTAATTAATATCTCTGCAAAATAATTGGTTTTGCAATAATAATATTTTGTTTATCATTTTTAATGCACCTCTCATCTATAATATAGGTAAACCTAGTCGAAGCGTAAATACATTGTTGAGTACTGCATAAACTGTAAGCTATTAATAGGGGCAAAAACATATTATGGACTAATATTATCTCTGTAGTTTCCGTTTAGGTATTGTTTCCAATTATTTCTGACCTCTATTTTTAAATATTTTGAGAGTTGGCTTCATCTTCTGCCTGCTGTAAACGATATATTTATGCGTGGTAAGTGCAATTGATGATAAAATCAAAATTTATAAAAATAGACTTATCTCATTCGGCAGTTTTTTTTAATCCTTCGTATAACAGAGCCGTAAAGTAGTGTAAATCAGTGTTTTTCGGCTGTTATTTCTCAAACGTATGTTTATATCTTACAACCAACGAAATGCATTCAGCAGTATGTTCTTATTAATTTACGTTGTGATATACTTTTGGCGAATTAGGCAAGCAGACAAGTATTTAATTAGAAAAATAAATTTCTTTTGTATACCCACTGTACGTATTATTCAAGTGCGTGGTTGTATTGTTTTCGTTTTCCATTTTGGCGGTTTTCTATGAGAAACCTAAGTGATGCATCTGTGTAGAAAGTCATACAATTTACCTACTGAAAGGGTGTGTGTATAACATATAATATGTTTAAATGAGGGCGTTGTTAGGCGCAAGGGCCCATCCGTCGTATTGTCGAGGAGATTTGTTAAAGTCGGAATCCACTCGGCAACAATACCACATAATACGAAGCCGAATGCTATGCGAAATAAAGTTGTATTGATCATAATTTCACGTGATTTAATTTTCACGAAAATAATCCTCGTAAATCCCATGCAATTCACGACGACGGCTTCAATTTTACAGGGAAAAACATAATATTTTCTTTTGGTCGGTTGAGGTGGTGGTAGAAGAGATTTTCAAATAATTTTGGTTTGACTCTAACTAGGATCGTTACGAATAAATTACAGTAAGACAAGACTACTTACATATACTGACAATATTTTTAAACATTGATTTGAAGGTTCATAATATATCTGACCGTTCATCGAATATAAAATATGACATATTCATATTGAAACTGAGAGCGTGTCACGAACTCACGAATAACCTATATAATAGTATCCAAATGTAATTTCTGTATTATTATGACATTGTCATATTTTTCTGATACACCGTAAATACTATTTATCGAGTAATGGTCGTGGATAAGTTATATTAATATAAGTATGGATCAAGTGATAAACGATAAATTATATAGAATTTTTTTTTTAATGCCAATTAACATTCTAATATATCGGTTGTAACTTATGGCTTGGAACTTCTACAACCCTAACTTCATAAGCTTTTCCATTTTGTACTAAAATTGTTTGTAATATTTATTGTGAATAAAATTACACCCTCGGTAGAAGATATTATAGCTTGTCTCTATTTTTTTTACTATTTATTTTTAAAAAAATAGTGCACAGTGATACTAACAGTCCTAAACTATGTATAAAAATAAAAGCAACTTAAATACCCAACGATTTTACCTCATACAATGCAATACATACAATTCATAATATTGTTTATTGTATTATCTGTATTAACTGTCGAGCTATTATAGTTTTTTACTAAAAGCTAATAAAAAAAAAAAAGAATATGGTTTGTTTGTTTTGTTTACTACGGATATTGCAGGTGAAATTTTATAGCCTAAATATTGATACTGCTTTTTGGTACTCAAGAAAAATAAAAAGGCACTAAAACCAAGTTCAAATACAGTATTTCAATATGAAATATTATTATAAACAAACAATAAAACAGTAAAAGACGTTCTGATATTATCGTCAGAGCTTCAGAGCATGTTAAACAATTTTTTGCGTACTTTATGATTTTCTAGGGGTCCTCCTTTCCTCCTTACAACGGGATTACCTGACGTCGTAATATTATTATTCTACTTCCAGAGCTCTCTAATCTTTTGACAGTCATTTCCATCAATGTATTATACGATTTAGTGTTTACCATAAATGGCGTTTGGCACAGAATTATACCTTTAGTATTATATGGGCGTGGACATCATTCAAAGTCACTGTTATAGTCGCATATCTTAATCATGTTTGGTCGACTAGTTCAAATTCTTTACTGAATGTATTCACGTTACTTATTTACTTGCTTGTCCTTAATGCTGTCTTAAAACATACTTTTTTACAAACATTATAATGCATAGTTATTTGTTATATAGACATTTTAAAAATATACTTATTGCAATAATATATTAATACTTTTAAATTAACCCATGGTGCAAATATTTTAATATATTTCATTTTATCGTTATTTATGTAAAAATAAAAAGTTTCGTCGTCAAGTGTTTGTTTTTTTTTATATATACAAATTCTCAGTTAAAATTTAAACGGTTTTACCAATTCAATGCATTTTAAATACATAGTTAAAATACTGTTACGATTATTCAATAACTATAACATTGTTTTATTGTTTTCGAATATGTACGAAATAAATAGAGCACACCTTGTAATAAAACTCATTCATTTATTAAAAATAACTGTGGAGAACAATTATTGATGTAGAAAAAATACATTATATCGAAGTAAATATATTGTAAATATTGTAAAATACTAAAATCTGTGATGTCTATACTGCATTAAGTTGTGAATATTAATTAACATTTGAAATGAAACAATGAAACGTGGGTGAAACATTTCACCACTACATTTTGTATGCTTGGAACACACAAATATTTGCAAGATTATATTATAACTGTAATTTTAAACATAAATACACATATTTTTTCTTCGTATTTTACCGTCTACCACTGGTTCTTCATCGAGGAAGGTTCACAATAATATTGATTAATATAGAACTGTATGTATAAGAATAAAATCACAATAATAATACATGTGTATTATTACTGCTAGAAAAACTGTCATGTGGACAGATATATATTAAAATAAATTAAAAAAAATTAAATTTTGTGTAACAGGAGATTAACTTGATTGTGATATGAAAAAAAAAATATAATGTTTGTTGTAAAATAAAGTATCGCATAAAAATTGAAGGAATTCAAAGTCTGAGGACTGTATGTTAACGGTAATACAAAATTGATTTTAGATGACTAGATTTATTTATTTAACGTAAAGCTGCTGAAATTTGGGAGTTCTATAAAATATGTATAAAGGACACAACACACAACAATGCTTAGATTATCATGGGTGTTCCCGTTAGTTTAATTGTTATAGTAATAAGAATCGTTCAGTTGCTTATTTTATTATTGGCTTCAGCCCATAATAATATGATTGATCTAATTTGGTTTTTTATTAAACTGAGTGCACTTACCATGGCTGTAATTGCTGCGTTGTATGCGATGTGATAATAATATCACGATTATAAATATATTATTCATTTCTCTGAGTTCTATCCTGAGTAACATACTAACATTTTAGGCACACATTTTATTTTAATATACCTAACACAAAATAAAAAAATAATATATTGTATAGATCATGTGTGTGATTGGCGTGAAGGTGCTTAGGACTTAACTACTGTTATGGTGAAACTGAAAATCCTCTACTCTCTCCCTTAGAATAGTGGCGTTCTTAATCCACATTCTTAGACCAGAGTTCAAGGAATTTGTCATTGACACAAAAACGACCTTGTGGCTGTCTTTCGTATTACCGTGTTTTCGTATTTGCAAACTAGATCTGTCAGATGTCATATATGACGTATGAAGCCGTATTTATTGGTACGATTCAAGGAATTTCGAAAATAATCCTATTTTAAGCCACTTTTAAACAATTACAATAATCCGATCACGATAATAAAGCAATGATCGATGAACGTGCTGTTGTATTTAGCAATAACTCTGCAGAGCTGTCAGAGTAATTTATATTAGTATAGTTTCTTGGATTTTGTAGCCCTTCGAATAACTACTATTATTACAACTATGATAGCTCAACAATTATTAGTATTTATATACAAGATGGAATGAAAACAATTAATATAGTATCTAATGAAACCCATCTTCCAAAATAAACGAAATTAAAATTTTAATGGCAAATTACGAATTTGTGTTAAGGGAGTGGAGATAATCTTAAAAAAAATATTATGTTGAACATTTATTGTGTGTTCAAAAAATATTAATTTGGGCGTTAAAAATAAACAAACTTTATTGTAGGCCACTAAAGACTAATGAAAAAAATTGTGTTAAAAAACATGAAGAATATTATCGTACACTATAATAAAAATAACTATAACGATAAAAAAAAATAGACTACAATTTTTTTTTCAATCCGTGAACCCGATATCGAACATTTATGATGATTTAACGTATAATGAAAAACTTGAAATTACTTTGGCAAAAAAAAAAACACCAAACGATTTACTCGCGGTCGTTAACGCCCGCCTTATATTAATATAAATTGGTTTATTTACATTTATATATAGCAATAAAGTTTTTGAAAACAATCCTCTCGTCTCGGCCGTTTAATTATTAACGTTATTTCAATCCCACCGCTATAGTTTAATTATGTTTGTTGTAATGAAATTACATAAAGTGACGGAATAAAATACTTTAAAGGTTGCGATTCTTATTGAATTAGAATGCAGAATAGACTTTACCGTTGCCAAAAAAAAAACTATTCTTCGGCGAGTATTCCACTTGTCTTAAATCGTCAACGAGTTGTTCTACCAATATATTATTATTCTGCGTACGTGGTAAAAGATAACACGCAATCCGTGAGTCTGAGGCCATTACAGACGCCACTCAGAACTCTATATCATACGTATTTATATGAAGAAAAGTTAGGCAGGAACCGTGACGTATAATATACTGACAGCCTAAGTCAGAAACAAAAAAGGAGACCTGCAGCGCGTTTCGAAAATTAGTAATTCATTCACCTCATACATATAATGGGTTCTATTAAATAGTTACCAGTTAATATTACATTTATAGGTGATTATTGTAGCACTCGAGACGTTTTTACATAAACTTATGCGCTTTTAATATATTATTTGTGCAACATTTTTTAAGTAAAAAAAGTGCACTATGTGTTTCACTTTTTTATTATTGTTAAACATTTTATATTTATGTATTTCGTGTGTATTCAAATTACTTGATATGAAAAAAAAACCTAATAATTTATTGTTATATTTATAATATTCTAATATTTTATAATAGTAAAAAGCATTGTATTGATTTAAATACATAAGTCTCTCAAGAACGATAAAAAAACATTATGTACTGAAATATGAATTATAATTTTTACCAATTGTGTTATACAAATAATTATACTCTAAATTTTAAAAAATATAAAGAATTTTCCAATTTATAAAATTTAGTAACATTATTATACACTTACATTTCCATATACCATTGTATGTGAATTCGGTTTGTTGCGCTGTTAATAATATAAATTATACTGCAGACAGAAGTGGACATTTTAAATCAGGTCTAAATAATTCTTAGTTAGACAACGCATTATTGTCAGTAACAATTGACCCATTATACGTGCACAAAGTGCATATTAAAATGTACTAGTACTCTATGAATCTGCAGAAAACGGAACTTTTCCTGAGTGTACTCGTAACTGTCTGGTAAGGATGATTAACTTTACTATTTCGAATTCGTACCGTAAAATTGTTATATGGGTCTTCACTCTTTTCATGTTTATTATATACTAATGTATGCTGTGTCTTATGAATAAATGAAATATGTCCTGTACACACTGCATCGAAAATGCAACTATCACAAACACACACAGTGAGCAGCATAATATGAACTAGTATGAATAAAGAAACGAGGTGTCATAGAAATTCAAATATGCATTTTAATAACCTATCAGTGTAACGGTCTCCAGATAAATATTATGTTTGATTTATATTTAATTTGCTACAGTATCCACACGTTTAAGGAATATTAAAATACACATCGTTGGAAACTGGACACCTTAGTGTTTATACTTTAAGAAAAAATATACCGGGATATCAACGAAGAACTATGTAGCACCAATATTGAGAACTGTAGTAGGTGCAGTGTTTTGAAAGAACGTCGTTCATAAACACAAGTTAATATAAAATGAACGATACGCGTTCAAATGTGTTTATTAAATTGAACGTGAACGTGAACGACGTTTATATTTAAGTGAATTGAATCGATTTTTAAGACGCTCAGTTTATTTGCCATTTAATAAATATATGTTTAAAATATATTGAATATTTATATGAAATAACAATATTTTCAATTTATAATTCATATTAAAAACAATTTAAAAAAAATTAAATGAACGACTAGGGAAAGCATTTATTTTTTAAATAGACGTGAAAGTGACCGATATTTTTTTTAAGAATTGAACGCGAAGGAATTCATTTTTTTAGTGAACGTTCCGGACATTGAGTAGGTTGTGGTCCTTGTTTCCAAAATCAGACGTGTGAAGAAAATGATTGAAAGATTACTTACAATCGAGGGTTTTTAAATTCCGTACACACACACATACAGACAATCGTAATATTGATTTTCTGTGAGTGGCCTGCATGGGTACACGAATACTATTAATTTATCAAGTACTGTCTGATTTAATATAAATTCGAAATAATGTCAACACATTTCTCTCTTGTCTCTTGTGCGTTTCAAAATATCAAATTCACTCGAAAAACTTAAATATTTCTTCCTCCGTCGTAAATACTACATAATATAGGTATACTACTGTGCTGCACCTATATGGCCATGTCTCGGTGTTTGAGGGATGGAAACAAAAAACGAAGTGACTGGTTCGACAGTCAATTGGGTTGTATCCACGGCCGGTTATCTTGTCGATAACCGTGGTTTTATGGGATCGATTAAATATGGGTACCGTATACGTATATTATGTATGTTATCAGTGGTTTTTTATCTGTGATTAGTGTTCCTCAGGTAAATGGTGCTATTGGTGACTCCTTCCACGGCTTTCACTGAATGTTGTATTGGTAATGTTAACAGTAGATATTTTTTAGTGAACAATTTCATATTTATAAAAAAAAAATAATAAAGTTCTTCGAGAGAAAATCCATATGGTTCGAAAAAGTATTTGTCATCTTCAGTTTCCACCACGTGCACTTGAAAGTTTAATTGCAGCTTTATAATAATATTATTATTTTCATGTAAGGAAAACATTACGCCTCTCCTACATTATTCCGGGATCAAAGGCACCGCAGGACGGATCGATCCACATCAGTTTAATAAACCCATTAATAATTGTGCTTGTCGCCCAGGACGTGCGGATTTGACGGTATGCGAGTGGAAGGGGAGGGGGAGTCGAAACTGTCAAAAACGCTGTCGCGCATACATTTGGTGTACCTGCAGCGGCTTTCCCTCAGGGATCATTTCGCGCTCGGCGACCCGAACTCGGTCGTATAACATTCATAATATTGTACAAACATGTTCGCTCTTACGTAAATACCTACGTATTAGGCATATATAATATATGATATGACGTCACCAGGCCGTCATCCGGAGCCGTGTGTGGCACGTTTTTGTGTGTTAACGCGGGATATCAAAGTACCCAATAAAAGACGCGCGTCTCTCTGTCTCTGCGGCTGAGTTCGACGATGAATTATTGTTTACCGTTATCACTTCCCTGCTATCGTTTTTCACTACTGAGATCATAACCAATACAGTAATATTGGTATTATTACTATCATTTCTGTTGACGGCGGTCTCTCGTCAGATCCAAAAAAAAATATGTTTTTACTACAGGGCCTGGATTTCATTGCCCTTGGATTTCATTGCCCCTGGATTAAAATGCTTTTCCAACTCAATAACGTGCTTGCAAAACGACAAACATTTATTATAGCAAAGCAACAAAAAAGTCAATAGGAAAACGACTACTTAAGTTTCGGCATTTTTGACACTTTTTATTTTTAGTTACAATCTTACAATAGATAAATATCCAACTTATGCACTCAATAAATACAAAGTTTAAATGAAAAAAATTCATATTTCTGAATATGAATCTATTTCGTATCTCTAATTGTCCAATTAGTTGTTATATTTTCTTTTTTGAATTTCGAGAGATATAAGTATAAACACGTTATCGCTTTAATATATAGAACGATTGTTATTTGGTATGGATGACAATTACTAAAAACTATTAATGCAAATATTATGAAAGCAGTAAGTCTTGATATAATATTTGATTTTACAAACTTATATTAAAAGTTCGTATAGCATAATATTATGTATATGGACAAAAAATTAGTGGAATTACACGAAAATTCTAAAATATGCAAAATAATAGTTTATCCTTGAACTATCTGTTACGTGAAATGAATAGTTCAGAGAACTCGAAAAATAATGCACTTTCCATGGAAATCCGGTCACTTGAGATAACGATCAAAAACAAAATACTTGTCAATATCGGTATAATACAATTTTGTGTCGCGTACATACATTTATTATATTCGAAACATTTGTCATTACTGAGTTTGAATATAATTCGCACTTGCACGTATTGCGTGTTTGTCCTTTTAGTGATAAGAATGTATTTTTTTTTTTGTCGAGTGGCTAAATTAGTTTTGTACAACAAACACGTGATTTTCAACGTTCCATCGGAACGACCTCGACAAGAAAAACCAAATAAATAAAAAAATCGTGTGGACTGTTAAAATTAATGGCAGACCGAAAATGTGATTTTGGATACGGGCGGCGGTGGCGGGACGGCGAAAAAATTAATTTTCTCTCAATTAATTTTGCATGAGAGTCGTATCGGCCCTATATAGGTAGGTACGCATATTTATAGCCGACCGTTGTAGTTGTATGAATAAATCACGAGTTTAGTTGCCACGCGCTCGTATCGAGAGAGGCGTTTTAATTTAAATCGAAAAAACAATTTTATCGTGCCATGTTTGCGGGCAGTCAATGACACACATAATTTCCAACTCAAACGTACTCGAACAATATAACGTCAGTCTGCCAGTCGGTTGACACTGCGGAGATTAGCATTGTTCATGTCTCTTATTATTATTATTATTATTATTATTATTATAATTACACACGCGTACCTAAATGTAATTATTATTAGACTTTTGCCACGAATTATTTGACATTTTGCGTGCACACAGTTGAAGTACCGTAACTACTCGCTCGGGGTAGGGGGTGCGTACTGCGGTATTGAGTACCTATACGATAATACGACAATTTATTAATATGTATTATGAATGTTTAATTTATAATTTTTTTTTTATATTTGGATTGCGGTATTGAGACTGCCTACAGCTGCACGGAGTGTTTTCATTAAAATATTAATGATGTAGATATTATAAACTACGACCACTATAATACGAGTATACAAAAAGCAACGACAGCAGATCGTCCCACACTTTTTAGATTATGTTTTACATGTTTCATGTAAGTAGTATATAATATTATTATAGAAACCCAAATACAGAATAATCGGCACTAATAAATAGAAAGAAATACTTGTGGCTTTTACAATAATTATTAACGTTTTGGTACTAAATCGGCCACGTGGAGTACCTATAATAAACCCTATGCCATATAATAATAATTATGTATAATATACTTTGAAAAAATGAATTCCATTATAAATTGACATGTTGTTCAACATGAGTAACTTTATAAACAATAAACACTTTATTACTTCAATACATTGTACCTACTTGCTGTGGGTCGGTTGGTATTTGATTCTCATAGTCTTATAAAAGAATTCATACGGCATACACACTACACAACATATTTAATATTTCTATTAATTTTTACTTGAACTGTGAGTTATTACTCATTATTTCTGTTCTGAACTTCATTAATCAAACACCTGGCATTGTACATAGTATTTATAAATAATTACCAGTATAGGTAAATTTAACTATTGAAATATTGTAGACAGTTTTTACAAATTATTTATAATTTATCCATGTAATGTAATCTCGAAATATATTGTTTTGGGGTATTTTTTCAACTTAAAATACGACGAAAAACTCCAGACAATTAAAAAAAAATATGTTAAATTAGAAAAGTAGAACTTAAGTTAAATTCTTAAAATTTTTCCTTGAAGCAAACAGTTCAATCAGTATAAAGCTCAAATAGTAGGTACATGCTATTAGCAACAAATTTAAACATATGAGCTATATTGTGGCACATATTGAAATGTGTCTTATAGTTACACATTTCGATAAGTGGTGTACACAAGTACACATATAATACACGGGCGTGATAATAATCGTTTAAAATGTACTACACACATAATCATATGGCTCGTATGCACGTAAGTATTCATCGTCATATTTGCCAATATTGAACTCCTTAAGAAAATAAAATAAAACTATCAATATTCTTGAGATGATACCACAAATACATGTATTTATTTAAAAATCGTTTAGCGAGACCAAAAACTAGTCAGGCCAAGTTAAATATTAAAATAAAAGAATTGTGTTATATAGTTTTTATTAAAAAAAAAAAAACAACAACAACAGACAATTTTTTTAAATTTGTTATTTTTGTATTTTTCAACATTTAAATAACTGTTTTTGCCTACTTATAATAAAAACCAAATTGTACAGAATACTGGTAATAATTTCTGTATATTGCTGTAAAATATAATAATAAATAAATATAACAAATATTTAATAGAAATAATAGTAGTAATATTACTTTTTCTTAAATGTATTTTTGTAATGACGAACTTGTTAGCTGGCCGTCACAAATGTTACAGATACACAACCAGCACATATTGAAAATGTTGTTTTAATTAGGTAGCTTAAAATAAATTAATTTCAAATTAAAGAGACCGTTCAACGAGTTAAATAATAATTAATTAAATAATTTGTGGTAATAACATTATTTTACACCGCTATTAATTAAAAACTATTGATCGATATAAATGAATAATAATAATTCAGTACCCATAAATGTCCACCACAGATTTGAAATATAAATTGTTTCATTTATAAAATATTTGTGCAACACGTAAACTATTAATACTCAATGAGTATTACTCATGTTCGACATATTATTTAAAATGAAAACTTTATTAGCTTGATATTATGATTTAATAGGAAACTTGATATTAATATTTAGTTTAACTTCTTTGCATCAGAATAAGTAATAATAATGATAAAAATAAACACCAAAGTTACTCTGCTCTATGATAAAGATAATAATATTTCAAACAAAAAATGTATTATACTAATACTATTATAATACTATTATATTAACATATATTTTTTTTATATGTATTGCTATTGATAATTTTTTTTTATGAGGAATACGGATAGTCCAGGCACTTAAGGAAGAAATCGGAAAATAATTGACAAAAGCTGAAATTTGAAACACACTTGAAGCGACCTACCTTCCAAGTGAACATACTTAAATACTGTCCACAACAACCTGTGCATATTCCTTTCAACAACCCAATAAAGGTTAAATCAGAACTCCTAATATCTTCCTTAAAGCTAGTTAACCGTTGAACTTATGACAAAAATGTAAACACAACAATACAATTTTGTTATATTTTATATAGAAATATAAACTATTTTTGCATTATTTAATATCCATGGGTAAGTAGTATAAGTATAGAAGTTGAAAAAAAACAATTTTTCTTAAATTTATAGTTGTATCCCAGAAAGACTTATTTAGAAATGAAACGTCTTAAAATTCTGCAGTTTACTTTTTTGTAGTGCAATTAATATCTCCATTGACATTTGAACATTAATTGATAGTTAGAAACTTATTGTCATATGATAAAACTTCTTTAAAAATTCCCAAAAAGCTGATTATGTGATATTGACACGATAATGGCACCATAATGACACACTAATTATATATTTGCAACTTAACGAACTGAAAGTAACGCCATAGTAGTCCCCACATCTTACAAGATAGATTTCTGCCATTATCATTTACAATGATTAATGGGTTAACGTTGAATATATAAAACCAAAATAAAAAACAATCAAACTGAACATAGACCTTATAATTATAATTTTATTTGTAATACAACGTTTTCATAATAAGACAATTGGTAAGTTGTAAGTACTTGTAAGTACATCTTTTTTGAACATACACATTTTTATTTAATTTTTTTTTTGTTACAAGATATAATTTCTCTAATGTTAGTTATAGAATTCTTATACTGAAAAGTTTTAGTGTGAGGGACAACTTATAACGGTTAAAAGAATGTCTTTTCCGGTGGTTTCTTTTTGGAGACCGGAATATTATCGTTAACACCAAACAGAGTTATAAGAAAATAAACCGATCGGTTAGTAATTCCGATTTTTAAGTGGGTTAGGAGGCTTTGTATAGTAGACGAAGACCAAGTCTTTCATAATGTTCATGAATGATAGAATATACACAAGTTCAGTCCAAAATTCATGGTTGGGTCAGTTTTATCCCGTTTTTTTGTCATTTTTCTGAATTTGAGTGGATTATGTAGATTATGTAGGTTTAACTTATGTTGGTCAAAAACAAACTTCATATTATATTACCTTTAATATTATTTTAGTGATTCTTATTAGATTAATTTCTGTGATTGACAATCATTACTTACGAATTATGTACACATCAGACATAACGGTGTGAATAGATCCATAGCACAAATTGCTTATAACGAATCTAAATGTTTCAAATATTTCTGTGTAAAGTAAATGGTAATAGCAATACATTTCGATCAATTTAAAAACATATCAAGTTTCAACGATTAATATTTTTAGAATAATAACAAAATATGAACAATTATTACAGAATCAATCTGTATTATACATCGTTTGTGTATTGAATAATGTTATATATATTTGAATTGCTTATTATAAAAACTGAAGTTTTTCTCTAAACTTTATTTTACTATTATTAAACTGATGATAAGCCTTGCCATTATATTTTCAAGCTTTTTTATTTGTAAGCAAAAATATTATCATGCTTAGATCAAAAAAAAAAACTAAACCAAGTTCGAACATTTTTTATGTATACAAATAAAAAAATACAAAATTAGTCGTCTAAATATTTTGATATAATGATCAACAATTATTGTATTCAATAAAGGAAGATACAATATTGTAGATAATAGTTATTTGATCAGTTTATTATTATTAATTCAAAGAAATTATACCTTTTTTCTTTGTTTAGTATATTGTCAGACGATTCAATAGGTAAAAGTAATAACAAAATATGTATTCTTACATCACTAGAACGGAAATTTTCTATTAAGTGTAGAAAAATAATTTCTACTGAAAACAAATCAAATACAATTATGTTAAAGATAAAGGTCATTACAACACTTTTA
Source organism: Myzus persicae (assembly GCF_001856785.1). Classification (NCBI taxonomy): domain Eukaryota; kingdom Metazoa; phylum Arthropoda; class Insecta; order Hemiptera; family Aphididae; genus Myzus; species Myzus persicae. Next base: position 830,600 of record NW_019103315.1, read on the forward strand.
AGATTATGATTTAACTTATCTACTTGATTTAAACACTACACTATTCAGATTAATGCGATAAGACACGTATGAAAGATATAATTCTGTTTTAAATTTTTTTAGTACATAAAAAGTTAAAATTATTTCTCACGTTTATTCACACATTTTAATAAAATGTGAATTTCCATATACGTTTTAACAATAAATTTAGAAACGATGCTACATTACTTTTGTGACTACCATTTTTAACGTTCGTTAATTAAAACATTGTAAACACTTGCTACACCTTTTTAAATTTAATTTAAGTATTTGCAATAAATTATTAAAACCAACATTTTAAACACGGATTTACTAACCTAGTCAATTATTCGTACAACAAATAACACTTGTTTTAAAATTAATTACGATGTTGAGATATTCTTTATCATCTGAGATAACATTAGTGCAGTGTGTCATATATAAGAGAATTGTGGTTTAAAGAATTCATGTTGTCTGATGTATAATGTGTTAAACTGTTTTGTAATATTACTACCCTGGTCAATCTAATATTATAATATTATCATCCAAAAACCACAATAATATACTCGAATTCTGATTTAGATACTTCTACTTAGTTCTGAACTATAAACTATATGGAATGACAAAATATGAATTCCGCGTGTATCTACTACGAGATAAACCTGAATTTATATACATATACAATTTACAAAAACAATTTATGAAAAATTATTGTTCAGTTAACTACAATTGCATTCTACGGTGACTTGTTCTATTTTTATAATATATTATTGATGGAAATAATAAAGCACAAAAAAACGGGGTGCTATGCTATTACGTGAACTTTAGGAAATACCTTATCAGAAATTACATAATATAAGACTAAAATAATAACTTATTCGATTAAACTAACATCATTATCTAAACAGGTGTTTAAACAAATATACAAAGGAACAATAAAAATATCAAATAGTCGAACAATTGAATTGGAATTTAACAACGTTTTTTTGAATTTCTAAATTGTCACTTTCCTTTTGTCATCGAGTGTTGATAAATTCAGTTGAATTAATATCCATCTGATAATATTCAGTTATATCGTTCACGTTGATTCATTCACATTATCAACAGCCATTACTATAATGTACCTACCATATTTAATCACCATTCATATGAATAATTATAAATTGAAACGATTCGAATAGTGTTTTTTATTCACTTAAACCACATTTATCTTCAGGTTAAAACGAAAAAAAAACAATGAACAAACACATTACATTTTGTTATTATATGTTAGTTTTTAATGAGAGTATTAGTGATCTTATCTAAATATGATTAAAAGGGATTCCAATTTATTAGGTAGGAATCAAATGTATCTATTTATCTTATTTTTTTATTGTAACAAATATGCACGTTTATATTATATGCCAATATAATACTTTTAAATGGCTGATTTAATTTTTTTTTTCATATCTTGTATAATATAATAATTATTTTGAAATGATTCAATGTATAAATAACCATCAAATATTCAACAAATGGTTAATTATTCACCAATATTTACAATTTACACGAACCCTTGATATTATACTACTATCCAAACTCTAAATAATCTTAAGTTATTAACTAAGTTAGTTATAACTTATAAGTTCAGTTATCAAGTCTTGTACATTAACGTTTTTAAGTATAATAAGTCTGCTACAGAATACTCAATTAAAAATATTGATATTAAATATGATTAAAAATTTAAAAAATGTGTGCTAAATATATTATATATTATTATGTAAAATATAATATATCAAACGATGTTTAAAAAACAATTCAATTAAACATAAAAAATTATTCTATGACAATCCATTGAAATTTGAATCATAATACAAATAATATTATTACGAACTGGTATTATAATCACATTATAAAAAAATTTACCCGCATGGCTCAAACGAACGACTGTATAAGTGACGATCGAAATCTTAATGTTATTATAATTTCAAACTTATAGTTTAATTCCTGCGCTACTCTAAATATTGAGATACGATTGTTGTGTACCGGAGGAAGTTTTCCAACGATCGCTATCGTGACGTTTACGTATGCTTATATAATATATATACATATATATATATATATATATATATATATATAAATATATGAGAGTATGCCCCAAACAAATTTTGCAAAGAGACGTTCTTATTCGTTTTCCTAAAACGGCTAGAACACACTCTCACGACAACCGAGTCATCCCTTTTCGAAAAATAGTATGTACGATGAGTAGAAAATAATATTTTACACCATGATGTATTGTTGAGTGGTATTGCATTTATGAAATGCTACAAATTGTATGTCTGACGGTTAACCTAACCTAACCTAACCTAACCTATTTCTGACGGTTAACACTCATACTCGTTCTCGTTAATACTAATAAAAAATATTAATAATATTATTGTATCGTACCCATCACATTCTCACTATTCATATTATTCAATTATGTTTCAGTGATAGAATCAAAAATAATATCAATTTTTTTTAACTTACATATATTTGGCTTCAGTTCAAACGGTTTTTTTTTTTTACGAAGGATGGAATCACTGACACGTGTCTCAAACTCCACCTATATCACAAACCCAACTGTTTAGAATTCGTACATCACTGATTTTATGCACATAACTAGTACACATTTTTGCTTGACCCGAAATTCACTCGTCCATCTCTATCCCACAAAATCCGTTTAACAATTTTTCACCTCTCCAATATTATAGAAGCAATATACAATTTTGTTAAGATTCATTTTCAAAATAAGAGCTTTTTTAACAGTATAATTTTTTTTTGACAATTTTTTTATCGAATCCCAAAAATTATTATTTATAATGCTATGCTAAAATATTAGATAGAAATATAAATTTGGCTAAATAAATTATAAATTCAAGATATTTATGACTTATATCGTATTGATTTGTGCTATATGATATTATTAAGCAATATTTTGATATAAACGTATTTACCTTCTTAATTATTAAAATACGTATAGTTAATATAATTTTAATTTTTGTTTTATACTTATTATAGTTATTGCCATTTTTATATAATATTGTTTATTATTGAAATAAAATGATACAATTCTAATCTTATCAATCTTCATCTTCAAGTTAGTATTTTAGTAAATATTTATGTATATTATTTATTCTATAACCTAAAAGTATTTCCATTTTTTACTTTTATGAAATAATAATATATTAAATATCATTCAGCAAATACTTCGGTAGATAATATTGTGCAACTCATGGTCAGAAAATGTCACTGGTATTTATTTATAAATAATGCTGAACACAAAATTAAATACAAATTAAAATAAAATATTTTTCAATATTTCTCATAGCGGCCCGCGGGTTTCCAGCTACCTGCAACCTGTCCTTTTTGTTTGTTGTGTAGATAAGAATTGTTCCAAGAAGTTATAGGGATATATTGTTAGTATGAAAAAAACTAAACTACACTCGGATGAAGCCGGGTAATGTAGCTAGTTACTATGAAAGTAAATAATAATAAAATATTATAATGATTATGATTTTATTATTTATATATATTCGATGTTTCCTGCAAATTCATTTTCATTATTTATTTTAAAATGTAGGCAGTCTGTAAAAAATGTATTAAAAATTAAATATCTCGAGGCAATCTGGTACGTAAGTATTTTTGTTGAATTTTCAGGATGTGTAATTGAAGATAAATAAATTAGCGATTATAAAGATATGGTTAAGGATGCGTTTATAGAACCGGGCTCTGTAAAATATAGTTCAGCCTAAATTATTAGGTGCTCCAAAACGTCTTTCTAAAAAATAGGAAAAAAGTAAGTAATAACATTTGTGGCCAATTAATTAGATCGCACTGTATAATATGTACCCTACGTGTTGATTATCTTAAAGGAATATGACATCCGATGTGTTATTTTGTTATTTTAATATACACCCAATTAATTACAAACTTAATAACTATAAAAATAATGAAAAATATAGTTTTTTTTTCTAAAATTATTGCTGGCTGACGATTTGACATGATTGTGCTATATAAGAATTTTAACAAAACAGTACTTAATACTTTTTGTGAAGATGAGTGTTATTTGTCTTTAAAAGTGTAACAATATAGATATTATTATCATTTCCATCGGGTTGTCAAGTATACGTAAATTACAATATAACTGGGTTTTCGTGAAATTTAATATCTAATGCGTTTCTCCCACGGGCGACCTCACAATATGACCGAGTTACCTCTGACAATTTGCAAAATATTTCATACAAAGCACGCGGTACCAAAACTCAAATGCGATAAATGGCTCGTCTCTCTATCACGCCACACCGACTGGTTTTCTTTCTTACGGGTTAACGACGCAGAATTAATAACGGATTTTCGGAATGGCTGTCCTCTCGCTCGTCAAGATGCTCGTCTTGGCTCTATTATCGTCGTGAGATACGTATCATACCTACCACGCACCACCGAGCTGCATAAACATGACGTATATTCTGTATTATTGTACTTGGTCGTTTCACGCATAATAATTAATAACAGCACCTTTGCATAAATAATGACAATAATAATTATAACATAATATTATAGTGAGCTTCTTTTGAAATCACGTAAAAACGATACGAATCACGATAGAATCGAGTCACATAGAAACTATAAAAATTATTATTATTACTTTAATAATAATAAATAATCTATAACGTGATGAAAACATTGCAGTAGCTCTGCTGCAATGCATGGATACACCTAAATTGCCTATATGGAGCGCCGTGTTACTTAGGTAGTTTCCTGTCAAGTGTTAGAGCACCAACTTTTCGCACGTTATTTAGTATAATATTTTACTTTCAATTTGAAAAACAGTTTGCACACTTAGAGTATAATGTCTTATTTATTATGAATGCTTGTAATTATTATGAAACCCTATTATATTATGAGTATTTAAAGCTTTAAATACCAACAATAATATTTTAAACTCTTATTATTGTTAATGACGATATTATTATGAAATGAGGATTATATTAAGTTTATCTAAGTATAATTTATAATTTTGTTTCATCTATTTTTTTTGTCATAAATACACATACATTTTAATAAACCAATATTTTTTTCCAAAGAATGAATATTGTTAGATCTGTTACTGTATGTTAGGTAAGTTTTTGATAGTTGTGTATTATTTTTTTTTATATAAATAAGGTAGGTTATCTTTTAAAATGTGTGCTCAGACGATAAATTCAAATAGAATTTTAAAAAATGCTAACTAACCGTTATCATTCTAGTGAAGGATGTCGTTAGAACTACAAAAACGATTATTGCACGATTCACTAGTAAAATATTATAACATTATGATTTACCTACGTAATACCTCATTACTTTTGGTGGGTGGTGGAATTTAGTCAATCCTTCGAGGTATTTTCTGAAACGTTAGAGTGAGAGAGTTAGAGAGAGAGAGAGAGAGAGGAAGTGCAAGTTCTGGTAAACTGATAACGTTGATTATCGTCATGGCATATAGTCTCAAACAGGTGTGCCCCTAAACGTACACCCTACACACTCGTTGGAGGACAATTATAATACCACATACTCAGTCAATATTTTGCGTTCTGTTTGTCATTTCAGGTTCACCTGTGATCTGCATATACACATGTACTGGTCGTGTAATTGAAAACGATTCTGATCAAATAATTATTATCCAACGAGGCCTTGTCGTAGGGCCTTAATAGGTTCATATTATCTTAAGCTTTACATATTATACGTTTATCATAATATAAAGGATATGGATTCCCCGAGTGTTTTTACTTTTTACCTTTTTCATAGCTCAGGTTCACTTGTAATCTTATCGAAAAATTATATTGAATAGCCTTTCGGTCCACAGCTAAACTTTTTTAAAACCAAACTGACGATCAATTATGGTATAATTCTCCATTTTGAATAGTTTATATACGTTATTTTTACAACGAATGTTGAAATGGCGGGGAAATCGCATTTTATTTTAATTTAAATAATAACAGAGAGTAACTACGAGTCTATTAGGGAAATACTTATAAGTGCTACTGTAGTACTACTAAGTAGTAAGTTGAAGCAAGAAGTATAGCCATTATATATAATTATATGCAAGTGTTATTAATTTTGAAAATCTTCAAAAAATGTAAGGATGAATATTATAGATGATAAAAATAAAAAATAAATTTAAAAGAAGTACTCACTCTTAAATTTAAAATGCGTAAAATCAAGTGTAGTCCAAAGTTATACAATAAATAAAAATAAAAACCTCGTGGTGCACCCTGGGAACATAAATTAACTGGAACGTATTCGGATTACGTCAAAAATTTGATATTTTTCTTGTGACGCACTCGGGTGATACCTATTTCTGAACATTAAATAAGAGTCATTTCCAAACGCACTCTTGAAACTTCCTTTTTATTGACATTTAGTCTGAAAGACTAAGCAGCCACAGGAAAGGTAACGTAAATATTCTGTAATAATTATTCATCACATACCTGCACGAGAGTTAAAATCGTATCGGGCAACGTAAATTTCGTATTTTATTGAAACACACTTAATATTCTTAATCCAATTGATTATAATAACAATAACACAAATCATATGGTAGAGGTGGCTATCCGACCAACGGCGTCGAACCGCTCATAGTACCCATAAAATAACGACACCATAATTTAATAATATATTGTACATTATTATACACGAATAATCCGTTAGTTAGCTGCATTATAAACAGTAGTAAATATAGAAATAATATCGAATAACACAAATCCGTAACGGGTTCAAAACCTATTGTATATATTTTTTGCATACGACCATAACATAATGGCACAAACAATGATCAATACACTTCCAGTAACAACAGAAGTTTTTTTTCTAATTTAAAAATATTGCCATAAACGAATTCTAGGATATTTCTATGGCATTAAAGTTATAAACTGTACTTTAATACGTAGGTATTTTATCGAATAATTTATGTCCAATCACAAATAAGTGACGTTTAGTTATCAGATATTTTTTCGTTTACCTGAAAAAGGATGTGGGGAAACACATAAATTCTATATTATAACTTATTAGTAAAAATATTATATTTAATTGTACCGTTGTGCATTGTATCAGATTATATCTTCTATTGACTTTTGAATTCTTATTTGAATTTGAAATACCGACTTTTCATCGATTGTGAATTCGTTTACTGTTTACTCTTAAAATCGAACGAGTATCTTACAAATTACACAGACACATACGTCGTAAACATAGTCCTTTTTTAAGTACTTTGAATTGATTTATTACATGAATGACGACATGTCAAACTTACATATCTTTTCTGTCTTGACGAACAAAATCGCCTGCTAATCGTTGTTCGATGTTTTTTAGTTTTGTTTTCCACTATCAGAAACTCGTCTCCTTCAATGGCAATGCTTCATCAATGTATAATATTATATTACATTGATACAATATTTTTGATCTCTGTAAGAATGGAATTCTTTTTTACTGTCGTATTATGGATTGTATGAAATAGGTTCGTGGTTATAATATGTGGAAAATATCGAGTGTTATATTTAGTAAGTATAGTACTCACTATGGAGATAATAAATAGTTTACCTCAGCATACGATTTAATAGATTCAAGTAGGCAAAGGAGGCGTACTGCTACTATAAATTATTGTTTTTACCCTATGTGATCTGTAAAATTAAACAAAACACAAAATAAAATAAATTATGATATCATATGGTGCAACTGTTACACTGTGACATATTGAGCAATCAATAGGTGAAGATATTTTATTATTTTAATAAACTTTCAAGTTATGGACGGCTGATAAGATCGGTGTTATCGCTGGTAATGACCACGCGTCATAACAGTTTAATAGGGTGATTAACTATCACGGGCTTTGCTTCGGGGCCCGATATTCAGGCTCAGAATCATTAACAACCGTGGAGAAATGTATTCCAAGTGTTTATATTTTCTATTGTTCGTAAAAAAAAACTATAATGATAACACTAATTTTATTTATTATAGTCATATGGCTTGGGACAGTTAAAATACACAAACCCCAACGCCTATATTGATCCAAAGTGCAGTTGTAAGCATGTTGAAGACAATTAAAAATACCTAATATTATATTATATTCTTGTATGAGTTAAGTATTTTTCAGTAATACATTCTTTATGAATTCAAAACAGTATTTTGTCATCAATGAATAATACTTCATACAATATATTTTATACAAAACGTAAAAAAAAAAAAAATGGGAGAAAAGAATAACAATAGTTTAATTCTTAATCGATGAACGTATTTACTATTTTGATTAATACAATAGGTGTATATTACAATACATGACAGACAAATCGGAATGTTGTTTACAAAAGTTATGTATATTTTTTATTTTTTCACCTTGTAGATTTTAATTTAAACAACGGTATTTTATGTTTACACTTCTGTGAAAGAAATACAATTAAAAAACGTATTAATTTATAGAATGGGCCTCTGAAACTCATTTATCTGTCCACCCCACTCCACGTGTCCTTGAATCGCGTCTGGATAATATAATATTATTGCAGTAAAGAATGCCGAAAGACATTAACGATTGAAAAAGGACAAACGAACCACTACTTATGGTGGGCAATCGTGATTTTTTGCTTCAAAGATGGTGGTCATCAAAACATCGAATATGTGTCACCAAATCTCCAATAGTCAGAATGTGGGCCGCAGTTTAAAGGAATCGAACCCGCCTGGTTAGAATTCTGACTGTTATGTCAAGGGTCGTCCACGCCACGAATAATGTACCACTATAGAGTGGATGAGGGGTGGCCTGGGTATTCCCGAGCGATATGGCTCTTTGCAAAGATTTAGTTTGTTCGAGTTTTAATGTCATCCGGCCATAAAATACTGTTCTGATTAAGAATGTCGGTCTTTCCCTCGTTCCGTTGTCTTTCGACGACTTTCTGTATCTCTCTCGCTCTTTCTATATCCACACACAGACATACACACACACACACACACACACACACACACACACACACACACACACATACAGTGGGACCATTGCCATTTTCGCCACAGAAGCTCTGAAAAGAAGACCTGATAGGCTTGGCGAAATGGGGCACGGTAGGTGTGAGAGACGAGCGAAGGAAAATAAATAAAAAGTAACTTTTATCGAAAAACTTTAGTCGGTCATAATATATATATATATATATGCTAAAATATAAAATTCACTTCGAAGTGGCTGGTTGGAAGTATTACAAATTTTAATGAAATCCTGCTGAAATCGTGTGTGCAACTGTCATTGACATGTGCAAATGCGCACCTGTCCAGATCGCGATAGATCGATGATAAAATTAAAACTGCCAATGTTTATAAATTTGCACCTTTTGGTCTTAAAATATAATTATTTATATGGTTTATCTAATTGCTCACGCTATCCGTTTTACTCGTGCTCTCTTAGTTGACTTGTTTCGTTTGATTTTTATGGATCATGTGAAACGCTAAAAGGAAACCGTAAGTGTGTGTTGTTAATTGTGTATCTACACATAATCGAATCATTTATACTGACGCACAATATAGACATTGTCAATACCAAAAAGGTGTCAAGATGTCTATTCTTTAACTTTTTTGTATCGGTTGAAAATAATATTAGATATCTGTTTTAATTCTTCTGAAAATACTGTTTAGCCACGTTATTTACACTGTTACAATAATGTATAATCGCATAAATGCTTCAGTGCCTAAAATTGTACAGGAGAGGTTATCTTAAAAAATGTACCATTACAGAGAAATTTAAATCTTAAATTGTATTATTAAATGGAAAAAAGTTAGCAAATATAATACTATCATTGATAGTAAAATATTATTATTATATAAGAAGAACACGATCACTGTAACAGAACACAGCGATTTTCTATGAATATTTTGTATCTTTTACACACATATACCTAAGCGTTAAAGTAAAATTCCTGTTTCAAAATACAAGTACTAGTGTCAATGTTACATAATCTGGTGATCATAATATAATTATGCAAATATTTCATATTAATATGCATAGTACATTTTTAAACTTGCAAATCAAACTATATGACTTAACTGGACAAATATCGATTCAATTATTCATTTTTTGGACTACACAATATTGTATTAATTGCTATTGTATTAAGTTGTCCATTTTTTATAACGTTTTACACTTGGAATAATTTTATTCAGCCAAAAAAAAATAATTAGTCACTTGTAAATCGATGTAGTCACAAAATTTAATTGAAAACGTCATAGATGCGATTTTGTGAATTTGGTCAAAAAACTTAGGATGGGAAAAACGTAGAATTTTACACGTTGTCACTTGTCATACTCTTGCGTACACGTTATTGACTAAATAAACATTGTATTAATCGGTTTACAATAAGCACAGCTGTATTGCAGTTATAAATGGTTTTTATATTGTTTAGTGTTTGCATAAATTATTTGTGGCAAATAATACAATAATCACAAAAACTATTTATATCTTTATGATATTTGTCGAAACATAAAATTATTTATTACTATGTTTCTAAGAAGATATTCTTTAATTGTTTTATTGACGATATACATTTGATAAAGTTTATTTATTTCATAATCTAAATCAATAAAACTACGTAAATTAAATCACATGTCAAAATTATTAATTTTTAGAATTATTCTCAAATAATATTATGATGTTGAAACATTATTACAATCGTAGGTACGATAATAAATGATTCACTCAACTTTTTTCTTTGAAAAAAAGTGTTCAGAAACGTCTGACGAGGATGTTTTATCATCATTTATAATACTTTTATTCAGTTGGTAATTAATTTAAAGTGAAAAACGTTTAATTCATACAGAATAAATTATTGTTTACGCTCTTCCTTCTGACTGGCTATAATATAATGTAATATTAAAGGTTTTATTTTGCCTAGCTATGTGTGGTCTGAGTGTCAGTAGCTGAGTTATTTAAAGTCCCTCCAATATAAAAAAATCAAGATTATAAATTAATATTTATTAACTATTATGTTATCTAATATCTAATATCGTATGTCAATAAGATATTATTCAAATTTCACATTTGTTATTAAAACATAAATACGGTATCAATTTAAACGATACCGAAAAAACATTAGAGCTTATAATTTTCTTTTATACCTATTTGCTTTAACTAATATTTTTGTATTTTTGTAATTGTACAATAACAATCAAAATAATAATTTAACGACATTTTGAAAACAAAGTATAAGTACTCTAAGATAATATGCTATTATGTATGTAATTTAGTAATCACAAGTTTTTAAAAGTAATTTTAAGTAAATTCGAGTTACGTTGTCCAAAATCATCTTTGTTAAGTTTATTGATATAACTGGGGACTTACGACATCCACGAGGTGGTTATCACAGTGGTTCTACATTAAACAGTGACACTGTAAATGACACTGTAAGACACAATTCCATTCAACAATAATAGTTAAATAATTGTATCTTATTGAAACAATCCACATTAACATGATTTACTGACTTATATTTTTATTTTGTATGGAGATGTATAGTTTGTCCACCATTTGGTGGGACTACATGGTTACAATATACGAACTGCATATTAATATGGCAATGATATCGATTGAAAAACTTAACAAATAAATCAATATGATACTAGACCGAAATGTTTACGTCAAAAATGATGTGTCGAGGAGATGATATACTTAGGTAGGGTGGTTGGGGGTTCATAAGAACTGGCAAAATCCACACCGTTTTCGTTCGGGAAACCCCGAGGTATCATTATAATCGGAGTGTGCGTCAAAAAGATTGATCGAATTAAAACATACACCGAACGGTATTTTGAATTGTTCGTGGCGTTGACAGAGCAGAAGTCGCAGAAGCACACCGACCGTGGTAGTCGGCCAGACTTAAGTATATTGTACGACGGTGACGGGAGGCCGTGGAAGACGGAGAGATCGTCGAGATCGGCCAGGGGGTTGGATAGGGCACCTTGGCCGGAGGTCGGAAGGTGGTGAAGGGTGAGGGGTGGCGTAGTGTGCACGGTGGGAAATCGTTATTAAGAAACTACAACCTTCCGCTAAACGAATGAATATTTTATACGCAATATAATTTGGCGAGCACAAAGACGTATGTATGTGTTGCAAAAGCGTTCGCGTGTATATATTAATATGCGTATCGCCTTTAACGCTGACAAAGCCGTAAGACGCGGACGTAGACGGCGCGGCGTCGTCGGCGGCCGCTCATTAATCTTATTCGGAAGATTTATAGAGATCCTCCTCCGTCGGTTACTTCATTAAACGTCGTGTATAATATAGCCCGCGTATAGTGTGTGTGTGTGTGTGTGTGTGTGTGTGTGTGTGTGTGTGTGTGTGTGTGTGTATGTGTGTGAAGAAAGATCGGAGAAAATTCTTGTTTGTAAAAGTTGAGAGGCCGGGGCGACGTTAAAGCCACAAGACCGTAGTCGGCGAATGAGTTTCCGTTCGGAAAATTCCAACTAAAGGCCGCAAAAAAAAAAATGTAACGTCTATGTTGGTGCGCATAATGCCGACGATGATGACAATATGGCGTGTGGTGAGTAGCAGTAGTAGTTGGTGAAGACGATTATAAATAATTAATAGATCCCACAGTGGTTGTACATCTGACTGATTCTGTTCGTCTGTTAACCGAAGACGATTGTTTTACAAAAATGTAATTTTATCAATATCTATTGCTGTCCATGAAAATTGTCAACCGTCTAGGAAAATAAGTCAAACGTTTTTAGCACTATCCCTATCAATGAAATTTTATTTATCAACCATTTCAATGCGATTGTTTTTGTTTTGTATTTTTTTTTAAATTTAAATCACTGTCCGCGTATTATTATCGCTTCTTAAAAGTACCTTTATATAATATATTATTCAATGTGTAAACAATAAAACGAATATTTACGAGATGTTTTGTTTTAAGAAGTTAGAACACATAATACAATATCCGTTTCTTTTAGATTCTCATCAGTGAGAGGGATGAGTGTATTGGTTTTATAATGACTTTTTTTTTGTGTTTCTGAAATCACATTTAGGAGTAATGCAAATACTTCGATTTTCAACTTTTTTGGTGGTTTCTAGTTGTGAATTGGATCAAATTCTTACTTTAGGAAGTGGAAAAATCCCAGTTTTTTTCAAAATAATCCAGAAATGTACTCAAAACCAGTTTTAGACAATATCAATTATGTTTTTCTATTATAATTCTTAGGTAAATATTCAATACAAATAGGTACATAATAAAATATCCTTAAAAATATATAGTGAAATCCCCTGTTTTTTTTCTCATTAAAATTATCAATTTGGTGTTTAAAAGAGCACCATGGAATTTAAGTATGTTAATTTTTAGAGTACGTACATGGCTTAGGTAAATATTGAATTTGGGTTTTCACTTTAAATAAAGAGTACAAACCTTACAAAGGAATATAACTTTAAAATTAGCCTTCATCTATATTCTATATATGCGTTCTATTTTATACTGTATAATATATTTCATCGATTAACTTTGAAATTTAACTATTGAAAATGTAGTATTATACTTTATTTGAATACTTTTAGTTTCTTAAAAATGTCGATAGAGCTTCCAATATACGAGCAAAAAAAAGTTTTAATTGGATTCAAAAGAAAAAAATATAATGTTGTTTTAATTGAAATTTACATTGATCGATAAAATAGGTACCTACTTATAACGATGATCATAGTTACACCGATAGTTTGAATCAAAAGTTTTTAATGATTATAATAAATCCGTAGTACCTACTGGCGTATTGCAAATTACTAACCATCAATTATTTAGGAGTTAAATTTAAAAAAAAGTACATCTGTGCATCAACTTATAAGCAAGATGCTTTGTTCTTTTTTAAAGTTAACCTACCCACTACATTTTTCACTAACACAAAAGTTTAAATACATTTACTATCAACATGAAGCCTTCATAATCATTATTGAATTGTATCAAGATATATTTCAAAATGCAATAATTAATAGCAACCAGCGGTGGTACTACTACTACAGAATTCTACTTTGATTTTAAAAAGTAAATACAGTTTTGTATTTAATCCAGGTTTTCTATTTTTGTATATCGTAAATTTGTTGTCATGTATTTATTGCAGTACTATAATTAATATACATCCCAAATCGTTAGGTAGTTATGTGTGAGTATAAAAAATAAATAATGATGATTCGTTTGTTATTTTAAGTATACATTATTAGTCGTCACTCGTCAAAGACAGTGTGTATTAATTTATACTTACAGTCGGCATACGGATGAGTAAAAAGTATAAATAATTCAGTTATGAGGGATTGTTTTGAACTTACATATTGATGTTTTTGACGTTTTATTTTCCGTATACGCTCGTGATTATGGAATACATAGTTCGTTTTTGGGGGTGTAGATACTTTTAAAAAATATATGTTTTTGGTGGAAGTCATGTTTTGTTTAATGATTTAAAAGAAAAATATTATGATTTATATGGGTACAGTGCACACTTAAAATGCTTGCACGAACTGAATAAAGACGTCGTCATAAGTAAAAACCACTTTTACCGATCTACGTTCGTGTAATAATAACCGTAGGTACATCGGACTCGAGCGACTGACGAAAGGGACAACAATCCGTAATGTAACAAAATAACTCTTGTGAAATACTCATGTTTATAAAAGGTGACAGTTATTATGCTCTGAATATATTATATTAAAAGTTTTAATTTTGTCCTTATTTGATTCGCCTAAGGACGGGCGAACGGAGAAATTATAATTATAACTGATCCCTTTTAAAAATATTGGCGATGACAATAATACAGTTTACAATGAGCGTTGTCGAGACTTCAACATTGTAAATATGTAGTATACAATTTAATATTATGATGACAATTGTGTATTCTATATATTTATAAGGTGATATTTAAAATGTGGGCAGACATAACTGTTCGTGAATAATCTAATTTTTGAATGGTTCAGAAATATAGATTTGTTTGTTGAATACAATTATAGGTGCAGTTTGTACATTTTTTCTTACGTAAGTATTATAAAATAGATAGTCAATAGATAAATCATCTATTGATAATGTTTCATAATGTTTACACAATTTGGAGGAGGAGAGGGGTTCAGCAAATTTGACATAGGTTGAATTTTATGATTTGAGAGCCCTGCATTAAATATTTTATAGTTTGTTTTTAAATATTTATGAAGTATAGTTATACATTTTTTTTATATAAATATGTGTGAAAAAAAAACTTTAGAAGATAAATTATTAGTGGCGTTATAATATAATTAAGTTCTTAAATAGCATTTGAAAATAATTATTTCATTAATATTATTGTTATTTTTGAGAGGTTCACAAAAAATGACATGGTACTTGTATCGACTGGATTTGAATTAGGTTTTCTTTGTTATTGGTCAATGGTTTAGATTGTCGCCGGAGTGGAGATCTCGGTGGGGACTAGTGTTAGAGGTGCTTGATTTTAATGTCTGTGGTGAAATTTTCTGTACGCTTTGTACCGCTTATAACTTCCAGGGTATGGTAAAATGGTTCCATATGGAATGCAAAAATTGCAGTTGTTTCTGATTCTTTGGTTCATTAAGATGAGTAATCTATTATATTTAACGCAGTTTGTGTTTTGGAAGCAGTAAGTATTTGTATGTACACGCAATTTGTAGGAGGTAAAAGCTTCAATGTGAATATTAGGTTTTAGGTATGGTTGACTTGTTTGGTACCTAGTCAATTCTGTTTTTTCCAGTGATACACTGATTTCATTTTCCTCAGAAGAAAGATAAATTATCTGTAATACAACTCTACATACTTGCTCTGATTTTTGTGATACTTGATACATTGAGTTCAATGTGATGATATCCTTTTTTTCAGAAAAGTTATCATTTTATTTTAAGCACCTGGCGTGTTTATTTGCATTTTTTGATTGTACATGGATGATCTGGCAATAGGTATGAGAAGGTAGGATGATGGTTTTATTGATATGATTTTAATTTTTCTGCACAATGAAATTTGGTCGTCGTTAGATCGTATAGGGTTGAGTAACGGGTTAATTGAAACAGTAAGTTATTTCCTTTGTATGTATATTATGTATGTTTGAAGTTGGACGAAGCAGAGTTGTGAAGCTTTGAGGTTTTTTTTAATTGCAAGATTTATGTATTATTTTATTTACAAATTGCCTCTTTTTTGTGTGTTAGAGAGGTGGAAATCTGTAGAGAATTGTATTACTATATGACAGATGAGACGACATTGAAATCCGCGGGGAAATAAATTGAGAAAATTCGGACCGATGTTTATCTCGCGTCGATAACATGACATAAGTGGCGTATAATGGACACATTCTCACTTGAACTGGAGGAAAAACGTCAGTCGATTTGGATCCCATGTCAAACGCGATATTGGCAATTATGGTTAGAGAGCAAAAAAAATCCATTAAAAATAAAGTCGTAGGAAACAATGACTACTATTATAGAATACACATATAACATTCTCTTCAAACCATCTCGCACGCTCAATTTCTTCATTGTCTACACCGAGATGTAATCTGTAACGTATATTATATAGAAATTAAAAACAATTTTTCCATTTTGCATTTACATAATATAATATTAATATTAATTTATGTTCGGGGACTGTAGTCAAATAATTAATTAATCAATTACTTTGTATTCAATTTATTTCACATTTTTGGGGTTTTCTAACCGTCCGGCCACTTTTGTCGCTTTAGTAACATACACCTTTTTTTAATATTATAATTATATGCAATTCATCATAGTATTTTTGATTACGTTTACGATTATTTATTTAGCCTTTAGAAAACTCTTCTAAAAACTCAACAATTACATTAAAGTTAATTTGAATACAATTTTTACATACATTTAAAAACAATTAACATCTTCTATCGATACGTAATTATTATAAAGACAATGCGAATATAAAATGTAATAATAAAATGTATTATACTAATTATTTCATACATTTTATAAAATAATGATGGTGATTTACGCTATTTCGAGAAAGCTCATTTTGTTGAAATCTGTGGTAAAGAGAAAAAGAAGGAGGGTTATAATGAAAGTGAAATTGGAGAAAAATCAGAGTGAAATTGGACAAACTCTATTGAAAGAATTCAGAAATTATGAATTAATGAATATTGAGATTTTAAATATAACGACCATGTTAACCGGATTTATGTTAACCGGACGATCATGACATTCGTGACTTAATGGTAGTAGATTTTTTATGGACAGCAAAGAAAGTTAACATTTTTGTCACCATATAATTGGTGGTAATTTTTTAGAAACCTGTTTTGTAAGGATTATTGGTGTCGATTATTTATATATAGTTAATGTTTCCCTATTCACATCGAACGTAAAATAACTATCATAATACATTCATTGCAAAATTTATTTACATACAGTGTATGTAATAAATTCCCAAAAACCTTTGCATAACGTTATGAGAGTTACATTGTATATTTTTTTTTTATTACTTCTCGACAAAAATTGTATTCCTAGAACGCTGTATTATAAAAATGTTTATATACACTTAATCGTATACTAATAAAAGTCTCTTCAATATTAAATGAGGTTTTTTATTCCCTTTAGTATTAAAATGAATTTTTTTTAACACGCCCCGAGTTTACATTGTGTTCATGTTGCACTTTATATACCAAATTACACACAATAGCCATCGCTATACGAGTATAATATATGATTATACTTATTTCGATGAAAACTTATATCAGCGCATATGTACCATTTGTTATTCGGGTCTTATACAAAGTCATTCAGACCGAGTTTAATTTGACGATGGTTTTTATTCAAAATCAGGTCCTTTTGTGTCTCTACATTTCTATTGAAGTTATTTGGAAATCTATTGCTATCAAAGCCGATGACCGGAAAAATTTTAAATTAAAAAAAATATAGAAGTAATTTGCATATACCGGTGTACAGTCGTACGGATATGTCGTAAAATAACTTAAAGTATTAATGATGTATGATAACTATTCAATTGTTATAAAATAAATGATATTCGTTTTATTAATGAGGCGTCCTCTATTTTATCAACTTTAAAATAAATTTCAATATTTGTAATATTATGATACAATTCATTAAAATTATTTCACCAGTCCACTAATATTTATGCATATCAAACCTACGATTTTACTTCAAACACTGATAGTAATTTTATAGATTCATATAAAATAATTTATAGACAAAATTATGGCATCCATTTGTTTTGTTTTAAATTTTAATGTTGACATTCAACATAGCGATAATGTGGGTAATTATTAAAATTGTATAAATGAAAATGGTATTCAAACCGAAATATGTGAAAGTTGAATTCAAATGACCAAAATGCATATTTCTACACATTGCATTGTCCATTGGATACATATATGTATACATGTATACGTATAATATAATATATAAATTCATACAAATATATTATCTTTACAAGATAATTGTAACCTTGCTCCGAAGTCGTGTTCACTTAAGTTCAATTTGTTAATACAATAGTGTAAAATATCATAATTTCGACTAAAATCGAAATGGTTAATTTTATTATTAAGTGTTTTTAAGTATTTTATTTTTCACGAACAAGTTTACGGTAACAAATGCAGTTTTAAAGTAAGTGTTATTTTTTTTTTAAATAACCCCCCAACCAAAAAAAAAAAAAAAATTATATACCTGAATTGAATGACACTTTAGAAAAGTTGTGTTTTCTAGTTTGATACTATGACAACATTTACTTGATATGATAATGTTACTATCTATTGAACTTTGAAAAAACCAAGCTTCCCTACAAAAATACAGTTATTTGACGTTATCAATTTTACAATATCAATCAAATTATATTATAAAATTTGCATTTACATTATCGGCTATACTAAATGTTCCATTTTTAACCACGTTCATATTTACGACGACGAATAATTTTTTATTTGTGCAACATTATAAAAATTGTGGTTATACCTAATTTAATGCTATTACAAATAAAATAACACTGTAGGAACACGAAATATGTGTTTGGAATATATTTGAATACCTACATACAAAACAGAATCGATTGTCGAAAATTCAACCTGATTCTAAATAATTATAATATTTTGGTTATTATTATTATTATTAAATTCTCCCAAATTCTTTTATATATACATCGGTTATGTTGTTAGTAGTAGGTAAAGTTAAAAGTAAGTACGTTTTGGAAAACTCTTCATTGGATCTCGTATATATGTTTGTGACTCTTCTATACTTGAAAACTGCTATTGTTTCTGAAGAGGGTAGTTTTTTGGATGGGGATTTTAAATGGTTGTCCTGCGGTCAACAGATGAGCATATACACTACACAAACAGTATTATGTATAATAGCTGGCACCTCCATCGTCATGGGTGTGGAGAGTGTCACGTGGGACTACCAGGATACCAATATCATTATCGGATGATTTATCATCGCACTTCATTTCCACCCTCATTGCCACCACCACCAACAAAACCCTTCGTCTTTTCTGTGTAGGCCGTGACCGTCAGTCGAGCTACTTTACACGACGGGTTGGTCCGGTGAAGTGAGTGGGTCACACTATGGGTCGGTGGTAAACTCTGACTAGTTGCTCGTCGTTTACAGAACCATTTTCTGCTGCAGGGACATTAAGACGCTTTTGGTGTTTGCAAAACTTCCCGGATCAATATTAATGAGCGCCGCGAGAATTATATTTGCCTCTTGAAATTAAAGTGTAAGTAGTGGAGTGGTGGAGGTCATTTTTCGAGGAGATGATTTTTCGCACATTTTTATTTTTTATCAGGTCAGCGGAAGAACGGGGTTGCAAGTTTCGTTTGAAGTTTCCGTTCGTCAAGTGAGTTGATATTAATTAATGAGTTGAAAAGAAAAATTAAAATTAAATAAAAGAATATTCACGACCACGTAAGTTTAAGTGGCTTATAATACCAAAGGACACCAAGGAGCTGGGGTTGTTAATTATAATACGTCTCTGTCAGAAAAGCTTGATGAATGCTTCCTGAAATGATATTCTTCATATCTTTTCTATTCTAATGATTCTGATTATGTAATAAATAAAAAATACACACTACCACCACCACCAGTGGTAGAGGTAGTTGTCGAATAATACAATGAAAATAGTTGCAGTTATCATAATCTTAAATGATACAATGTATACTACAGTTTTTCAGCAGCGATTGGAGGGTATAATAGCTCATATTGCAGGTATTGCTGACTACCACAGCTATTTCCAAACTTCAGGGAGTTACTATTTCACTGCTATTTTTTCGCTATATACCATGTATTGAATACGTAGGTATTTATGTTTTATTGCCTCATCTATTACTATTGTACTGTTAAAGAAAGAGGTGTAATTATTGGTAGCCAATGTTTTCTCTGTTAGCATAAGAATTTTGATAACTGTTTCAAGCCCTGCTTTAATTTATAATACAGTTCATTATTTTCAAAATAAAAATGATAATCCTTCCCCACACCCGACTCAATCTAGATCAAGTAACGACATTGATACCAATGTAAAGTTACCTTTTAGTAGCTTTTCATAGTCGTTACCGTAAAACGAACCTTTTTGGTTTTTATTCGTATACTTTTACATTATTTAACACTAATAACACTCAATAGTGGTATTACGACATCGGGTATGTAATTAGGTCAAGGTTATAGTGTTGTATGGTATAGAGTAATGGTTTCGTTCAATATATATTATATAATATACCTACATATATACGCTCCTATAACGACGATTAACGTCCCACAGGACGACGAAAATGACGTTTCGTGTATCTTGACTCGTTGTTAAAATATATAATAATCGTCTGAACGTTTGTTGCAATAATCTTAAAATATCATTGTTATTATTATTTCCTATTTATTTTTAAGCATAATATTTACATACGAGGTCCTTGTGATTAGACAACGGACGCAGAAAACTTAATAATAATATGCCATACGTTATATGTTGGAACTCGATGAAATGCAATAAAATAATTTGTTTTAAACCTTTTCAATAAAATTATATTGCAGAACATCTATTTATATTAATAATAATATTAAATTATGTTAGAATGCTAAAATATCAGAAAATATTATGATTAATAGAGAAAAAAATGTATTTTTTTAAATTTGTAAATCTTTTTTTATACTAGTGCATATCCGAGTAATGAACTAAAAATGATTAAATATTGATCTATAATAAATTATAGGTACTAAAACGAACCTCATATAATATATAAGGTGTAGTTTGTCATTCATTTGTAAAGAAAAACATCAGAAAACCTGTAAACAGTGTGAAATGTACATAAAGAATGTTTAAGTATATTTATAATATCCAAAGTACCACATACGTGTACGCATTTTTAAATATTAAAATAAAATATTTTAGTAGAATTCAAGTTGGTAAAATATTTTTATATTCTTACACCAATTTAATTTTCACAGAACCTAGTAGGTACCTATACCTACATGATATAAGACGTACCTTAATTTCAATTGTATATTATCATAATAGTCTTGCAATATCAAATTTCTCAATTTTTGTCATTAAAATATTAATGGACTATCATCATACTTGACCTTAGCTTTTATATTTAAGTCGTAATTTCATGTTCTAACGTCATTTATCTCTGTAATTTATTTAAGTACATCGCCATAAAGAGACCAAATAATGCGCTTTAGACGGACCCATTTTCAAAGTTAATTTCAATCCATTGTCCGGGGTTTGGAGCGCCAAATTTCAAGTTTTCGCATTATTCATTTTGATAGTCATGAAGGTCGTTAATATTATTTTATTGCGTGTTGTACCATGTTGCGTCTGTACCGGTAAACAATTAAGTTTTCAGTAAAATTCGAAAATAACAAAATGATTTACTTAAAAACTTAAAGCTCCAATAGTAGCTGCTGATATATGTTATATAGGAACAATATTACACATATATATAATAATATACAATGTACACAAACACATACATATATACATAACGAAACACGATAGAATTTGTATTCTGCAGCGCCGATCGATACACGCCTTGTTATTAGTTGTTTTTAATGACGATTTACTTACAATGGAAGAGGAAAAACTTTGCGCGTGTGTTATAACAGGTTAGGCCATTTAGTTAGTGTCGTCGTTTATTTAAATATATAATAAACTATTAAAAACAAAAAAAAAAAACAACAAAATTAATAAATGTAAAACTGCAGTGTATGGGTCACAACCGTTTTGAAATAAAAATTGCTGAAAGATATAATATATAAAAGTGCGTGTCTTCTTGGTGTCTTGTTGTATATTATAATATGTGTATAGCGTGACAGAGAAAATATTATTGTTATTGTCCGTGAATCATCTCGACGGTGTCCATCTTAGGCTTTTTCGTGGACACAAGCGAATGGTTAAACTCAAAAACCAATTCACAACATTTCTGGAATCATTATAACATACGGTTACCATCATACTGGCAATGAAATCGGGAGAGTTTACAAACAAATAGTTTTCATTGCTGCCGACTGTCAGGTATTGGTACAATCCATTTATTGTTGATAATCCCGACGCTGTAGCTTCACAACGTCGTCTACCTGTAAACTGTGTATTATAATATATACATAATATCCAAGAAACTATACAAGTTATAATAAGCTTGCATTATGCGTGGTTAAACTTCAAAGCGCGACACTGAAAGGATCGACAAAATTTAATAAAATATCAAACTCAGTATACAAGCCGTGTTTATTCTTCCAAATTCAATACACACACACACACTTACATATATATATATATATATATATATGACGTAGTTCCGTAATTTCAATTATTAATAAAATTATAATATTCTAAAAGCATGTCGGGTTTATCGTTAAATCCCCAAACCGCACACATTTTATAAAATAGACAAGAAAACCACAGGCTATTTTTTTGTGGTTGTATCAAAAACCCTACACTTAATAATTAGTTTATAATTTATCAAAATGTATATTATGGTATTTTTAAACCTTAAAATTAATTGTTTATGATTGCATTATATTGTAATGTAAATAAATTTACACATATAATTGTATTAATATAATTATAAATTATAATATATTTTTTATAATTTCCACTAACAACTCATGGTTAATATTGTGTACATTTTCATGTTTTTTGATTGTGCAAAAATTGTATTATCGACATTCATTTGAAAAAAACTAATAATAACTGAACATTTTATACTCTTATAAATAGATCAACAGAGTCAAAATATTTTTAAAATTTCAACTTCTTTAATATTAGTTTCAAACTCAAAAACCAAAATAGATTTTTGCGATTTTTGTTTTTCAATAATTTGTATTAATGTTCTTGAAAACTAAATATTAAATTTTAAATTTTAACCTTCTAAATTCGTCAACCAGTTTTACTTTCAAATCGAAAAATATACGAAAGTCGATAATCATAGCATTATTTCTACCACATATAGTGTACATAAATAAAAATAAAAATAAAAAAACACATGTTTATAAAATCAATACATTCCTTAGTTCGCTCAGAATCTAAAAAAATAAATAAAATTTTATTGGCTGGTTTCGATGCCAGTAGTAGTTTTTTATTATTAAAACTTGATACGATATCCTTGATTCGATTCTCAAAAAACATATGTTTCAAGACATTTAAATCATATTTCATCTACACCGCTGAACTACGCATTTTTCATGGATATAGTAGGTCCATACTATACGCATATAAATTGATGGAATCCAACTAACGAATCCACTATAGTTATTACTATTCATGACTAAAATCTAATTTGTTAAACAATTATTTGATTTTGGTATCTGGCAACATTGGTCCGCATTTAATTATATGAAAACACTAAAATCATTTGTTACATTCTGATGTACACGATGTGTAGTAAGTGGTTCTTGTCTTCCAACCACCTTGGAGTGGAAATAAAAAATGTGTGGTTTTTTGACGCAACCAAATTGATATGCACAAACAAGCATGTATGTAAAATAACTTACGTCGTAAGTTCACAGGTAGTTTTACATTTAAAAAGGGTGTAAGGGTCAGGGGTTATATAAGTTATCAAAACAAAAAAACGGTATATCATATATAAGACGTTTTTTGAACTTTCGGTAAATTTATTTAAATTAATGATTCTTTGAACCACTTATCCAATCAAGTTTAAAATTGTTGTGCTGACAGATTAAGTTAAACTAAGCTCGCAAATTTAAAGAAATCTTTCTTCAAATATTCTGTGTAAGTTTCCCATTAATGTAAGCAGTCATCCAGTTTTCCAAGTATTGGTTGTTTTTTCTTGTCTACTGGTAAGTTTCCTTGAATAACTACTGCAAAATGTAATATATTTTAATTATTAAACGCTGTTCAAAGTCCCCATAAAATAAATAAAAATATTAAGATGAGCACTTATAAATTCTTTATACGAGTTAAAATTGCAAAAATTTACTTAAAAATTAAAATTTGAACTGTTTGAACCAAACTGAAACGAGAAGTAGTTCAGCTAATCTGAAAAAATACCTTTTTTAAAAGAAAATGAATTTGGCATGTAGAGTAGGGGCCCGAAAACCAATTTGGTGCCAGCCATTACATCAACACTAACTACTATCAAGGTAATAGATGAGGGTGTGCGGTTGTGGGTCGCTACCATTCTGGGAGAGGAAGGTGCTGACCCACTAGCAGACAAACGTTAGTCACTCAGTTAAACAAAACCATTGCATATAATGCGAATTCATTAATTATTACAACTATCACTATAATACATTTACTACAATATTTTGGGCAATTCGATTGTTTTTCTCGAGGCTTGCAGATGTATAAAATATATTATAATCGCGATGGTATGAAATGTCAAATGAAAATAAATAATGACCAATTGGACATATAAAATAAATTAAAATCGCCTCGTGCAATATTATTCAAATTATGTTTCTCGTGCATTACACTTGTTATTATATTTTTTTGATTAAGTGGATGTTACATTATGCGTTGAAAAAATGCAATCCTCATTCATTAAAAATGTTCATAAAGTTTTTTTAACACATATTATGTTAAACAGTACACATATCTTATGTGACGTAATTTATCTTATAGTATATACCATTATTTTAGTTTATTTGTTTTTAAATACAAGTTTTATAATAAATTAATATTTAAGGTAATTTTTTTAAACCAAAAAAAAATTATCATTCACCCATAAAAAGGCCGTATTAATAAATATAAATTAATTTTTTCCAAAAAAATGGATATTCGTCATTTAAGCTCCGTTTCTTAAAAATCCGGAAACTATCCACCGATACAACAGCAAGTATCACGGACACTGTACTGAATAAACGCACACGCATACACACACTACCTGTTATAAACACGTCTTAAATGAAATAAATCGAGTACACATATGCACATGCTTGTAAGAGCAGTGCAGCAACTGAAGAGCTATTATTGTTATTATTATATATATATTTTTTTTTTCGTACACATTATATGAGAGCAGCAGATTTATGATAACACATTGCTCAAGTTGAAGCGCTACCATAATATAACAAGAACCATGTGCGCACAGATGTTTCAGGAGCACGCAATTTTATTTGTTCAACAACCCTCTTTTAAAAGTCTTGTTTTCTTATTTTTTATTTTTTTTTTTCACTCGTATAAACCTCTCGGATTTCGCGCTATTTCCTAATGAATTGTATGTGCATAATACAAACAAAATGACGTTGATTATTATACATCTTTATAATATGCCTACTTTGATGGCTGCAAACACCTCGTGTCCCGGGGAAGCGACTTATTGTTCTTGCGGTGACCGAACAACTTCCTTCGGTAAGTACATGTCATGTTAAACCGACTCGGAACAATATAATAAATTAATGATATTGCAGCGATCGAAATATTGTACAATGACACTGTTACAATAATAATTATTATTAAAGCAGTATATTATAATGTCTCACAACTCACCAACAACTTTTGTTAAGTAGGTACTTATCGTATCCGCTATATTCAGCGCAGGGCAATTATTATTATTGCATTGTATTTGCGATCTTATACATATATATATATATATATATATTTATTATTGTTATTATTATAACATTGCAGCGTGAATAAGTAACGATTATATTTTATTGTATAGTTTCTCGCTTTTCCGAGTATTCAAAGCAACGTGAAAGAAAAACGTTATCGGTACTAAACTTTTTAAATTAAATATGATCACAAAAGAATTAATAATTATATAGTATTCAGAGGTATCGGAGCCTGAATTAATTGACCGTAAATATTATTGTGATATTTATGGTATTAAATTTACAACGTAATAACAACTTTTCGCGAAAAAATCTACTTATCCTTCGAGTAGATTGTGGATGGGATGCAAGAGGAGGAGGAGAAGGAGGAGGAGGAGGTAAAACTTAAGTGAATAATTTACAACGGAAAAATAATAATTATTAATTTTTTCTCATAAACTCCTTTGAAGTATCGTCGGGGCAAAAAATAATATTAATTACAGACTAAAATTCCTTGATTCGTGTTTTTTTTATGCCGTCGTCAGACGATTAAAAACGCTTAAAAAATAACTATGACATAAGTCTGGTGCTCAGTCATTCCATAAATCACAGTCTAAATTTTTTTTGGCAAAAAATAAATACATAAATTAGTTTATAAAATATCACATGTATATATACGTAATATTTATAAGTCACATTATTAATATATTTAGCCATGTAATTGAATATTATAAAATCACAGTTTTTCTGCTCTGAAAAATAAGTTATAACCTCCCGAATAAAGCGTTCGAAGTTCAGTCGTGTTGCATGTTCCGAGAACTTTAGAATAAAAAGGTAATAAGTAGAACCAAAATAAAATTAAACATGCTCTTAGATTTGACATTCTATGTATCTTAATAAATTAAATCCACAATGTGTGCTGTATGATATCTAAGGTAGATTTAATGTTTCAAATATTATGTTAAAATTGACCAATCACAACGGTGTTACGATCTGTTCGTAAGTTAAAAAAATAATGATGAAAAAGTCGCTTCAAAATATTTTATTTAAGGATGTTCGATTGTTATAATCATAACGATATAAACAACTTTCAATGTGCGCTGTAAACGTGTAATTATTGTGATCAGAAAAAAAACTATCTAATATTCTAATACGAAACGGATCAAATGACGCTGAGTATGTGGAGTAGTCCTATGAACAATTCTTAAAAGACCAATAAAAATAAAACAAACAATTATTTGAATACAGTTTAAAATATAAAAAATACTGCCTGTTCCTTTTTAAAAAGAACTTATGTACGATGATTCCTTTTCTCCGTCTAACAGTGGATGTTAATAACACACGATGTCCTATTCAACATTTTTTTTTATCATATTATTACTGTTCACAATAATAACACTTTCTTTCGAGTTGTGAAAGAATATCAATTTTTTTCATTCCAACACCTATAAATAAAATCTGTCTGCTACCTATAAAATATAATGCATATACTGTTGGTTGTAGATACGGCTCATAGCATTGTTATTTGTTTTATTGAAATTGAAATAATTTATGATACTTGATTATTTAAAATGATGTTCATTAATATCATAACTGTTATGCTTCGCCGTATTCCATGATCCATATTAACAACGATCATCAATAATACCAGTTTCATTATGATTTTTATTTCAATGGATTGCCCTTTATCGGCTGTATAATTAAATCATCAAACTATGTTATCAAAACATATAAAAGTTGTATTTACTATTTTGAAATTTTATAAATAATATAAGTTTTTATTGAAGAGGGTAAGTGGTAAGTTGAAGGTGCTGATTTGCGGGGAGTAATTTTAATGTAGTCCAATATTAATAATAAACAGTAACTAAACAATACAATTATAGGTGTATAATAAAAACTGTTTAAAATACTATATAATAAATATCAAACGGCAACTACAAAAATAAAAACTATTAGGTAATTAATGATGGAAAAATGTATTTGTACTGCACATAGGAACATAAGATATAACATAATTATATAATATATAATATAATTAAAAGTCTATATCGAGCCAATTCTAAAGCTAACACAACGTCGGATCACGACCAACCAGTTCTAGACCACTTCCATAATAATGTAATGTCACGCACAAAAAATAATTATCATGTAGTACAATTTGAATAAAATTAAAATATTAAGTCATATTTAAGTTTCCTAGAACCCTTATGTATTAAAAATACTTGTTATTCTTGTTATTGTGTATTTATTCATGTTCAACATAATAAAAATATGTTTTTCAATCGTCCCATAAATTTCTTTTACACCGTGTCTCGTTTACGAACAAAGAACGATGATATTAATAATAACACAGTTAGTTTTAGTTTGTGCAAATAGTGAAAATTAAATTATAAACATTTTTTATTGCTATAAGTTTTACGTGCGAAAACTAATGGTTGATTACAGTATATATTTAATGACGCATAAAATTCATCCAGGCTCTATTGAAATCATATTGTGTACGGTGGAGTCTGACAAACCCAGATCACCTCTCTAACTCAGAATATTATGTTGTTTAGATTAATTACGTGAATACTTGATACTTGATGACTAGGACATTTGGACCGTAGGATTAGAACATGTAGTTCAAAAACTGAACTAAACTATTTAGAACGTTGACACATCACACATAATTTGTACCTACATCAAATTTAATGTAGGTAGGTAATGTAAATAGTATATTTAATATAAAAAATAATATTTAGTGCATGATTATGACATACGATGGCATGGAAAACCGCGTGCTCGTAAAAATAATATTATAGTAGGTGCACTGCATAAGTATTCTATTAAAAGATACGCAATATTGATTAGGCTTTAAAACTGTCCTGAAAAATATAAAATAATAATAATATTAATGCGTTGTGTGAGTTTCGAAATTTTTCGTTCAGAACAATAATGTGGTAATAATAAATTATAACTATGAGATAATACAGGTGAAAAGCGTTGTGTCACGCTTAGCATGTATCCCTGTCGGGAAAACAATGACGTGACGTGCTCAATAGTAATACGTTGTCGAATATCATTCGTCGTGGGTGATAGGCAGATGCAGTCGAGGAGGAGGGTAATTGACGCGTTACAGGAAAAAAAAAAAAAAAAAACAAAATCGAGAATGTTATTTTTGTTCTTACCGAGGAAAAAAATAAACTCGGACGCCGCTGGGTGGAAAATCGAAAGAGAAGTGTGCTGCTGTGCGTGCGAGTGTGTGCTCTGGACAACGGTTGCCGAGGCACGTCGTCGTGTTCGGTGTGCGCTACGCACGACGAAATCTCCTCTGACTGCACTTCTAGATCCTTCGAATATGCACTGTTTAGTATTGTAGGTACATAATATTATTGTTATTATAGTTCGTGTAGGTATAATAGGATAATATGTTGCACGCGTTGATAATGTCTTTGATTTTTGTACAGTTCGTCGACGTATTACACCGGTGGCGATGACCCGCGTCCGGCCTTGCGGCGTGACGAATATCTATGGTAGTCATCATTTGGTATCGGAGAAACACACACACACACACACACACACACACACACACACACACACACGTACTCACACACACACGTACTCACACACACACGTACTCACACACACACGTACTCTCACACACTCTCAGACACACGCATACACGCACGCACACACAAAACGCACAACGTTTACGGTATATTTCCTCGCCAGACTCGAGAGCTGACGAGGGGGAAACAGAGTGTATAGGGTACGGTCGGCCGAACACGCAGACCTTCGTTTAACACTCGAGTTGACACCAACTTCGTCAATCGCTGCCGTTGCCGGTCACGTAGTTATAGCATGCGTTTTACGTGGATATTACACATATAATAATACTATAATAGTATAATACACCAGAATGTGTAATAATAATTATGATTTTGTCAAAAAAAAATGTATACAGATATTAGTGTATATTTATATTTATATTAATGTGTACACTGCGCTCATATAATATCGTGTATTAAATTTGTTTGTGAAGTTGGCAGAATCCAAATGCCATCACTATACATCAAGATACCAAACAGCAGTCGATAAGGACGTATAGGTATTAGGTACACGTCATATTCTACCGAACATTATACCAAGTGTCAAATTTTGTCATAAGACAACACCCATAATTATTATGATGACCAATTCTGTAGTAATATTTTAAAATTGCAGAAATTATACCTCGATATATCCATATTATGTAATGCTATTCCAATGGCTCCCGATACAGCACAATAAAGGATAATATTAGATCAGCAAAATATATGACAACCCATGTAATACCACTGCCATCTTAAATAAATACAGTATTTTCTTTCTTTCTTTCTAAATTATAGTTTAGTGGTACGTGCAGTGTACCAGACCATCAATCAATGAATAACGATTTAATTGACTCACATAATCCAATCACTACTGTGCAAAAAATCGAAGAAATCACACGAACCACTGTTAAACCACGGGAGCTGTTTACTGGTTACCTTATGGCTTATCCGTCTGTACAATATTTTTTAATAGACGATAGAAACCAGATCAAAACACTTAAATACTGAAATGGTTAAAGAAATCTTCAGAAAAAATGGGGTGTATCATTTCAATCTTAGATGTGATATTGTGGAGTAGTAAAAACTATTAGATTGTAAAGGACACAAATAATTTATTCGAGGAATCGAGTTTTGATGTTAAGATAAAATTGTATTATTATTCATGCTATCAATTTATATATATTGAATGACACTGTACGGACTGATTCATATTTTGACGTAGGACACTTATTATTCAAAAAGTTTTATATTTTTGAAAAATATTTTTTGCATGGTTCAAAATATTAAAAAGCAACTTTAAAAAAAAAAAAAAATTATATTTTTAAACATTTTATATCCTTCTAATAATCTTTTAAAATTATTACTTTTTGGATGATGAATGTACAATTCTAATTTCATCTTCCAAAGCAGAATATTTTTCCGTTATTTCGGTACATACAAATCAAATTTAGGATGAGGAGCTTATGAGATATAAGTATTTAAATGTATCACTCCAAGCTTTAGCACTCATTTTAAATTAGATTTTTATGTATCGACATATTTAGAAAAATATTCTGCTTTGGAATATGAAGTTAAAACTCTATGATGTCATTCAGAACAGTAAAAACTTAATATACCTAAATATTTAGTTAATATATTTTTATTAAATATGTTTCTTAACAACTAGAATAAGCCAAATACGTTGGTTTTTCAAAACCTTTATACTCTTTGAAATAATGAATATTCAAAGATAAAAGAATCACCTTGTAAAGTATTACTCTATGGATCAATACTGACATTAGTTCAGAGGTTTGGTCATAAGAACAAAGCAATTGATTCGTTTCCTATATATTGTGTAGGTAAATAAAAATATATACATTATAAAATAATATTTTAGGGATAACAATAAGTTAATATTTTATGATACGAAATATAAAAATGTATTTTTTTTATTTTTTATTGATATCAATTTTCTGAGAAATTTAATTAAATTGGAATACCTAGTATATTTTATTATAAATACATTGATCTTGGTTTTATTCAAACTGCGATTGCTAATGGATTTTTCATTTATTATACGCTGGTAATTTTTTTTTTTTTGTTTTATCAAGAATAGATTTCAAATATTTCATTGAGATTAATAAAATATCATATTATGTTTATTTCTTTTGCAGAGTGGTTTTAATGAAAAGAAAAAAATCAAAGAATATAAATGGTTATACAAAATTATATTTCACACATTTCTACAATTTATAAATAGGTTAATAAAAATATGTAATTCAAATATTTTGAACGACTAGTTAATACTTTTTGTTTTGAAATTAAAAAAAAAAAATAGAACACGTCATAATAAGTTGGCTATCGCTTGATTAAATTTTGTTCGATAAAGTCGTGTCATTATTGAGAAAGAATAAAATATCGTATAAGTGGTATCTGCTGGGTAATAACAAAACACTTTTGATTATAACTCTTATCTTTAGTCTTAAATTCTGAGTGGAGAGATAATGTGTTGATTTCACTATGATGTGTGTTTTTTTGTGTATGGGCAATTTTTTTAGTCAACGAATGAATTGCCTGAATTTTCAAATATGTAGTATCTGGTAGCAAATTTGTTGTAGATGGTGATTTGTTGGATCAAAATTAGAAACTTTCTAGTATTTTTCAATATAATCGGTAGCATTAAAAATAAAATCGGCATTTTTACACAAAACCAGTTTCCGACAAAATAGATTTTGATTTGTCGGTGTAACTTAAAGCGATTAACTATAAAATAAATAAATAAAGTTTAATATTTAATAGAAGATTTCTCATAACCTATTATTATAACTAGGTATTTAAAATATGGGGATGGCCAGGTATATAATTATTTAAAACTCACAATTTTCCGTGTGATAAATTGAAGTTCAGTTTTTACAATATTAGATATTATTTAAACTAAAAGTAACGGTTTTAGTGATTTTGTTATAATTCAAAAATAATATTCGTTAAAACTTAAAACTTTTAACATACCTGCATTATTATAAATTATACACACGGTTCCATTTTTAAATGCAATGTTTTTGGCCTTCAATTAATATTCTACCTTCCGCATTAGTTTTAGTTAGTATAAACGTTTCTATTATAATAGTATATAATAGCGATATAAATATATCATAAAATATAATTAGTAACATACGCTGACAGACCGTCTTCGCTCATAATCGTTTTTCATCGAATACAATGATTTATCATTAAATTAAATTATAACACATCCATTACAGTGCCAACTCAATGACAAAAGGTAAACTTGACACCCACTGTATATCAAACAATAATGTTACCTACTTCCTCTTCCATTTCTTACAGATTAAAATAACGAATGCACAATGTCCTGACATTTTTTTATTCTTGAATTAATTTCATTAAATTGAAAAATAAAATGGAACCGTAATAGTTATGATGATATTATTATATTAAACGGTCACGAACGTTTTGCCGATGGGCACTGATGAGATGTCTCGAGCGATTCATTAAGTATTTACAAATTTCACAATAACGTGAATAATATATTATTATATTTGGGCACCACTGGTACTGACTCCTAACTTGCTGTTAAATGTTTGAGACGTATTATGTTCAGCCAGACGTATGCTATGTTAGGTTATATTATAGATTGACATTTTTGTGATTGAATGATTTTTTTCGGAATAAACGTAGTGTTTAAATTATTTGTTACAAAAACATTTCATTTGTTGATAGAATTATAATTCTATGAGAAACAAGTCATGGCCAACAACTAAACTATTATGTTTGACACATTAATTGATACGACTGTTCTACCATTGTTGGTGTGTTTAACATAAACGTTACAGCGAAAATCGGTTTGTGTTGGAATAATTTATATTAAATTTATTGGTACCTGCGTACAAACATTATAGTTTTCAAAAATGGTAACGCAAGCAGATAATTTATTAAAACATTTTGTTCAAAGTACATAATAATAACATTACATAGGTGCTCCTCCCGTATCTTGAACAATTTAGGATTCGACGTTATGAGAAAGTCACAGTTTTATACCGCGAATGAAAGTTGTCCAATATTGCTCTATTCCACCGATAAACGATAACATACTGATATAATAATATGCCCGTATGAAATGCTAACTGGCTTATTTCTCATAAAGTTTTTTATGTCATACACGACATATGAAATATTGGAAGAGAAAAAGTAAAATTCATTCTTTTACCTAAGTGTATTTGTGAGTAAATATCAAAGGTTTTTGGATTTTTTTTTCTCTTTTATAATATAGCACCTATATATAATAGTATACAATTATAATATATTACTTAATGCTTCGGGGTTCTGTAATATCGCATCTATCTCAAGTAATGCTACGTCAAAAGTCGAAAATACTTTTAAGATTCACACACGTATTTGATTTCTAAAAGTGAAATAAAAAATATGCTAATAATTAAGCTGATGTTAAATTAGAAATTGAAGCAATGAGGAAAATAATTTGATAATGTTATATGGTCGTGTGGAAAAGCTCATTCGTTTTTCAGTGTTCATTTAATATGCCTTCAGAAAACAACATTTTCTGCGGCACCATAAATAAGATTTAGTTTAGAAACAACCTCTACAATACTTGTTAAACCTAACCTTTGATGTTTTTTTAACACAACATTTAATTAAACATATTATTCTCTGCGGAGTTCGCATGAAACATATGATCACGAATTCGTTAATTAACACAGGAATTAATTTACATCAAAATAAAATGCGCTCACTCAGTTCAGATATTTTTTTATTCATCTAATATGCAATATTATAATTATTAATTTTCATGATTTGAAACACAAAATACAAGGGCTATATAAAATATATCGCCATATAACTCATCTACAAAGTAAATCAATTTCGAATTGATATCACAAAAAAAGTTATTTCTAATATTTTTAGAGTCCAGTTGGAAAATAACTACTCGTTTTTTGAAGATAAACCCAATTTTGTATCCTAGTGATATTCGAAATTTTTACTTTTTAGAATTAAAATATTGTTCATTCAACCAACTCAGTTTGAAGTAGAATTGTTTTTCATGAGTATTTTTATTGCGTATAAGTCACTATTAAACTTCCGCCTAATTTTATAAAGGTAAAAAGGCTATTTAAATCCATTTTATAAGATAAAGACCGTATTTCTAACATCTGAAAAACCAACAGTTAAAATGCCAACATATGAAAAAAAGTGTAAAATTAATGTTTTTGTTGGTGCTTCAGAAATTAGACAGCAACAACTTTTTACGCTGTAGACACTTAAAATTATTTTTCCATTGTTGTTTATTGCATATATTTTATTAAATTTTTGTATGCAGTAGATAATAATATATACAAAAACGTATACAATTTAATTCAATTTACAACTTTTAATTAAAATGTACTACATCATATGCATTTCTAAGTTTTTCTTCGGCGAAGGATATAATAGCCACCTGTCTATCGGTCGTATAATATTATGGTTGTCACATAATCGTTGTGTTTATTAAATCGCATTATATTAAATTCGAAGTCTAACGACAATGATAAAGTATCATAGCCGATTAAAAAGTTATACATATACATGTAATAACAAGAAAACAAATACTTTAATAAAATACAATTTAAGCATTAGAACGTGCAATATTGTTTGCTAAATTAATTTTGTTTTTTAAGTAATTTATTCCACTTGATTTCAGTTTATAATTTTTCTACTAACCAGGAATTTCACATAGCAACTCATGTGCTTCGATAGAAAAATCCTCAGTAAATTATGACCACCGCCTAATTGTGTGAACCATTATAATAGCCTTTATATTTTTTTTCGATTTGACTGTTTTACATTCGACAAAAACGTACTCCTGTATGAAATATAATATTATACATGTTAAAAATTAAACAGTATTATGGTTTTGAAGAGGGGCGAAATCATTTTTCATCTAAATATTATTATATTTTTTTCTTATACTTTCAACAATTTTCTAAAAAAAAAAAATTAATTTTGTAATAATAATAATCGTTTAAAGCAAATCAAACACATCATACAACATTTACAAAAACACAATCATATAATACGATTTAAATTTAGTAACATAATTTCATTTATTGTATTTTATAACCATAATAATATAGGTATTGAAATATCCTTACTTTGAATCCCGGACTTTCTTACAATGTGAGAGAATGTTATGTCGAATGAAATAAATTATATTATTACATTTATTGTAATTGTAGCTCACATGCACATTAGTTGGGTTGGTTATTTTGATTTTCAATTCAGAAAGCATTTTTTTTTTTTTTGATTTATTTTAGAATTTTTACTAGATTGTCGTTTTAGTAAAACCTCAGCAAAAACCGGCCACCGGTTGAATTATAATACATACGTATGTATAGAGATTTTTGAATTGTTACGAAGGGATCGTCCTGCGAACCGATTAAATATCGTATTTATTTGCAACATTATTTATTTTATGTTTCGCTACTGTGGATGTAATCTATTTGAATACGAATAAAAAATGAGCTTTACGAAATGTCATTTGAAATTGAATTCTCCGCCAAAAAATACTATTGATACAATACTAATATATGAATACCATTAAATTTGATAAAATACAAATAAAACTTTGTAAGCATTTGTGTCAGTAAGGTTAGACA
Organism: Myzus persicae; assembly: GCF_001856785.1. NCBI lineage: Eukaryota > Metazoa > Arthropoda > Insecta > Hemiptera > Aphididae > Myzus > Myzus persicae. The sequence continues at coordinate 866,809 of NW_019103315.1, forward strand.
ACTACACCATTATTATTTTCCATTTGCTTTTCTCCGTCATTCAAAAATCGCTTTACATTAGCCATATCGAGTTAATCTTATTTTGTATCATTTTATTTTCTTGGTATTTTGTCATACAGCGTACGCAATGTTCATTGCCTTATATTTCTATAACTACTGTACCTAGTTATAAATGTATAGCTAAAATAATAATTGCAACAATAGTAATATATTATATTGTGGCTTAGCGTGGCGCGTTGGCTGCTAACAGTCACGGAATGCGACTGTGAGTAAGTAACGGCCACAGCTACTAACTACCGGATGGGTGACCACCCGGATTCATAGTAGTTAAAAACCTTGCCACACATACACATGTTTGCTACCTACTGTAACAACCGTAACAATCGCAAAAACAAACCTACCATACCAACCTTACCCTTACAACAGCAAATTGCCTTAGTCACCAGGCCTAAGTTCAATAAAAAAAAAAAAATATATAGTAATATCATTATATTGAGATTATATAACACGTCGTAGGTACATTCAATTATTCAGTGGACGGTACCGTACAGATAAGACTCGTTAGTCGTTACAGTGTTTTTGTTATAATAATTTAAACATACAGTCAAAGCTAATACTTAATCAAAGCTCAAAACGTGTTTTCTGCTTAACTGTTTAATTAATTTTATTTCGAACAGTCACTTCCAAATTGACAATTACTAATGAGTTACGAACCTAGGTAATAAGAAATATTCTATTTTATCTTATAACTACTCAAATAATTTCGACAATATAACTAGATATTGTATTGTTATTGAAATTGTCTATTATTGTATATTATAATTATTATTAATAAACAATATCATTAGTTACTTTTTGCTTATTTTATTTATTTATTTTCTATTGCCTGGTGTACAGTATACCAACGGTTTTATTAGGCTCAACGTACAATTAGGGCGAAGGACATGATCGTTGTATTATACTTCTATACTAGTCAACCGATATTATAGTAAAATAAAATTGATGAAATATGACGTATGTCCTCTATTATATTATGATGTTTTTATTGCGTCAAAAAAGTTGATTAATATCATAATGGTTATGACTGCTAATTGCAGTAATATTGACGGTTAAATAAAATAAAATATTAATACACCTATTTGTAATATAGTACAGGTGGCTGTCGTGTTTTCAAGGCGAATTTAGTATTATACATCAGCCCTTGCCTCTGTTGAAATGGAATCCGATCGGCTTCTCCGTTTTTGCAACTTGTTCGACCAGCAAGAGATTATTTTACGTTTTTCCCACGTAATAATAATTATAATAATACCGGTGACAAAAACTATACCGTTGAACTCATCTTGTAGGTCACCGCGCTCGTGGTATACGGTTAAGCCAGGGGACTGAAATCTCAATCAGGGTGCGGTAATGCACGCAAAACGGTGGTGGGCTGCGTCAAAGGAATAAATATGTACTGCGTGAGTCGTAATTCATTACAAGGCCGTTTCCCACCACCGAGTGGTTCGCAATAGTAAAATCCACGACGGCAAAAGCGATTGAAAACTGCCACAGTGTTATATTCCTACCCACCCGGTCGGCCAGAAGTTAACTCTACATAAAGCCGAAATAATCGTACCGCCGAGACAAGTTATTTGTTCATTTCAATATTCCACCCCACATTCGCACGACTTGGCCGTTTGATATGGCCTCTCCCCAATCTTTTCAAAATAATTAAAATTAGAATCGGAAACAGTCTGCTACTTACGAATTGTTGATAAAACTAAAATACGCCTCAGGAACCCCTCCTTGTGACGGAATCGCTTGTCGGTACCGGCCACTGATTTTTCGTTAAAGGAGTTTGCGTCATAGGGAAACTAAAGACTATTGTGGGGTATAGGTACACGGAACTTTTGTTGTTTTCAGTTGTAAAAAGATCTGCATTTTATACGGGAACCGTTATACGGAGGTTTTACTGTACTGTTTATATTTGAAATTTAAATATTATATCCAAGGTTTTTTTTTCAGATTCTTTCGAAACGCGTATATTATTTTCTAATAGGTTCTCGTATAATAATAATGCAACCATCGCATCAGGACTCCGACAGGATATCTTAGATGTCAAGTCCGTTACACGTGGACTAAACGGGTACCCTATACCAATAGATAGCGATATAATAATATGCTCTTTTGATTGCCTGATGGTAGAAGTGCGCAGCTGGATTTAAAATAATAAATTATTATATATAGTCACCGGACCGTAAATAATATTATCGTCGTCGCAGGTTGCAGTGTCGTATCGTCGTCATAATAATACACACGCTATGACTAATGATGTTGTGGGACGTGAAAACGCGATCTTACTCTAATAAGATTTGTTGATTAAACAAAGAAAATATAATAATATGGAGTAAAACGAATAAAAAATAAAACTACGTAGGTATTCCTATCTCTGAAAGTAAAATATAATAATAATAACAATAATATGATCTCCGCAGTGCGCTCACACGAAAACTGTTTTCGAAACACTGAGCGATAAAAAAATATATTTCATGTGTAAGTCGTAGATAAAAGATGATGAGAAAACGATTTTTATGACGCATAGCAGTCCGTCATGTGATTACTTTTTAATTGTGATAAGTAGAATATTCCCTCTGTGGGGCGTTGTAGCTTTTTTTATTTTATTTGTTTAATTCTTTTGAGCGGTTTGAACAGAATGTACAAAATAATCGCGCAAGTCACTCACTCGTCCACGTGGCTGTTGCCGCATATAAAAAACATATTTATGATTCAAAATATGTTTTGTATGGAATACCTGTACATTATATTATTGTATTATATTTTTCGGTCAGCTAAACTACACTACCTACCAATGTAATTGTCTAAACGAAATGGTTTAATGAGCAATGTCGTGTATTTATTTTTTTAATACAACTGTAATGTGCAGTGAAATATTATATTGTAGTACAAAAATAAATAGTGTTCGGTATAAGTTTGATGGAATTAAACAACTATTGCGCGTAAAATAATAATAGTAATAATAATATATTCCAAGAGTGAGTTTTTAAAAATTATACTGCCGTTCATTGCGTAATAAAATGCTTTATTCTGTAAATCTTTGTCGAGTAACAGACGAAAGAAAAAAACTATCAAAGAAAAATATATATAATGACTTAAAAACGGATTTGTATGCGAGTGATTTTATTACCGTCTATGAACTTTTATGAAATCCACGTATTATGTACATGTGCTTGTAAAACGCTTTATTTATTGATAAGAAAAAAAAAGTATACATGTATTAAATATATTTGTGGTATACGTTTAAACGTTAAATAAAATAAACATCGACTTTAGTTTCCAACTAACCCAACCTCAACTTGTATAATCCCTGACGCGCATATATTATGTATTATGCGTAGTACTTCTAGTACTTTGCCGGTTCGGCCCATAATGTGGTCTCTTTAAAACTTATTTTAAACCATTACGCCCCGGCGAACCATAGCGAGCATAATTGCATAACATTTGCAATGCATTTTTCCGGGAGTTTTAGGGTGGATGGGGGGGGGG